>NW_027466824.1:232500-247500 GCF_046128005.1 Genypterus blacodes
CTGTGTGTGTGTGTGTGTGTGTGTGTGTGTGTGTGTGTGTGTGTGTGTGTGTGTGTGTGTGTGTGTGAGTGCAGATGATTAGAATTCAGCCTGCGAGTCCGTCTGCATTATTAAAGGGATTAATTGTTAAATTGCATTGGGAACAGTTAAGGGGATTGTTGTGTGTGTGTGTGTGTGTGTGTGTGTGTTCATTATGAGTCCATCTTACTGTCATCACAGGAGGGTGTGTGTGTGTGTGTGTATGTGTGTGTGTGTGTGTGTGTTACAGCCTCCATCTCCACCTGTGTGCACTTGAATCCATGTTGGGGGCGGAGCTAAACTTGCCCGGATCGTTTTTAAGGGAGATTATCTGACGGGAGAAGGAGGCGGCGCTCTGCCACAGACACATTACGGCCTGGGAAAAGAAAACGTCTTGGATTGGGATGTGTGTGTGTGTGTGTGTGTGTGTGTAGGAGTGAGGAGGAAGAAAGGAAGCATCCATGTCTCCGGGACAATACATCCCTCAAGTTTCTCTCTCTTCTTCTTCTTCTTCTTCTTTGACAGACACAGCCCTGATGTCTGACTGCAGGTTCTTTCCGGCCTCTCTTGCTTCATCCCTCTCTACATTTCCCGTTCTCTCCCCAGATTCTATTACATCACGTTTGGTTTCATCATCAAGCGAGCGAGCTGACGATGAGAGCACATTAAGAATTAACACAACAAGCATGTGATCTCTCCGTCTGCGGCGTGTTTACATCTCATCCTGCAGAGAAGTACAGAGGAAGAGGGAGGAGGGGGAGGAGGGGGAGGAGCGGAGGAGCCGAGCCACAGACATGCATCAGATTTCCCACGTCTCCCTGCTTCGCTCGCACCTTTAGAAACGCTGCGTTATGCTACGCTTACTGAATACGTACGCACCTACAGATACCTCCACAATGATTAGATTGTAGTAAAGGCGAGGCCTCGGCGGTTTGCATCGATTCTCACGGCCACGACGGCGGAGAGAGAGAGAGAGAGAGAGAGAGAGAGAGAGAGAGAGAGAGAGAGATAAGAGAGTGGCGGAGGTGAGAATAAAACACAACTCCTACATGGAAACTCAAGGACAAAGAAGCGCAGCGTGTTTAAAAAGGGAGAGCATCTGTCTCCGTGCCAACGTGGAGTGAACGTTGACATTGACTTTAACAAGATGAAAAGCACTCAAAGATGAGAAGCGCCCGAGTGCAGATGCAGATGTGGCTCATGAAGCGCTGCTCTTTTCTGTATGGGTTTGAACATTGTCTGATTGCCGCAGTCTTTGGCTCTGTTGCGTTATGCGAGGCCGGAGTTGACGAGCGTGAGACAAACGGCACGCAGACGCCTTCTCCCTTTTCCTGTCGGCTTTAGGTAAAGAAACGATTCAGACGGGATTACAATCAACGACGGAGCCGCATCAGTAACGTCCAGCACAGCCAGAACAGCGGCGTTTAGAAAGAAGGAAACCAAAGAGATCTCAGCCTCGGTGTCACAATCATTATTCACTGATTTGTCCCCAGAAACTCGCCAGGCGGTCATGAAGCACACGTCCACAAAGTTGAGATTAAAGAACGCACAACCTTACATCCTTTCCTCCTCTGTCTTTCATTGTTATTCAGAAAATACACACACACACACAAACACACACACACACACACACAGATACTCATCCACACACACACAAATACTCATCCACACACGCACACACGCACGCACACACATATACACACATACAAACACACACATACACATATGCACACACACACACACACACACACACATAGGCGCACACTGAGTGAAAACAGGTCATGGGAGCTCCTGGAGGAGTGTGTGATCCCATGGGTGAAGGCAACAGTCTGATGATATTTCCCCATAAGAACGAGAGAAAACGACACAAAAATCACAGCAGGTATCTGTCTGAGGGGATTAAAGCACAGACGGGGTTTCAAAAACACAAAGTGCCGTTAAGACTCCTTGTTATTGAACACGTTCAGCCGGTCCCTGATGGTCAGATGAAGCCTTAGAAGGAGGTGCAGCCCTGAGCACCTCCTTATCTTATCCCATACATCTCATTATCCAATACTCATCCAGCACTACTGAGGTCTGGATTCAAACACAGCCAGGGAATCCTCTCTGGAGACGCAGCACGCCACAATATCTAAGCAGATGGTAGTTGTGCGCACGTTACAAAGAAGACAGAGAGGATGGGATCACATCGCTGCGCTGAAAAGGTCAAAGAAATCAAACTCAAAAGCCGAGCAGAAGAGACCGACGCCTTCCACGGTTCAATCACCAGAGCAGCAGCTCTCAGAGGGGAGGAGTGGAATCAAAATGGTGGCAGGGACGTCTGATGAAAGGCGGAGCTGGCTAATATCAGGCCGCCAGGGGGAACGAGAGAGTCCATTATCCAAACCGGTGAGAGATGAAGATGAGGAGCAGGAGAGCCTAATGGGACGGCAGATTAAAGCCGGTGTCGTTGCATCACGCCGCCTTCTTCTTCCTCGTCGTCCCTGAGGCCCAGCCAGGATCTTCATCATGCGTTTGCTTATGTGTAATGAACACTAATGCCTTCCAAGTAGCCTTCATCTTCTCTCACACTCCTCGCACACTGCCAGGAGATCGCTTTAGACATCTCACTCCTACTGCCTCCATCTTCCAAACCTGCAACCAGCCTCCGGTGTACACACACACACACACACACACACACACACACACACACACACACACACACTGGGCATGGCTCATCATCCATCAGCACTGAATACACACTTGTGAATCTAATGCTCAATAAAGCAAATATAAACCTCCACTTTGTGTTATCTGTCTTCAGCAGGCGCCAAGGTTGTGAGAGGAAGGGAAGGAAAGGAGAGGAAAAGAAAGGAAAGGAAAGGAAAGGAAAGGAAAGGAAAGGAAAGGAAAGGAAAGGAAAGGAAAGGAAAGGACAGGACAGTCAGCACCCCCCTCCTCTCCTCCAGACAGCTGAAAGGTGAGCAGTATATTCAGCAGATCTCATCTTTCTGTCTCTTCTCCATGTGACTGAACATCACAGCTGATGCTTCTGCAGCTTTCACCCTAAAAGTGAAGTACAAGACTAAAGGATGAGTGAGAGTCCATACAGGAAGGACACAGAGGGTTTTAGAGAGGATTTCATCCGTGCTTTATGTCCCCACAGTGCTCAGGATGTGTGTGTGTGTGTGTGTGTGTGTGTGTGTGTGTGTGTGTGTGTGTGTGTGTGTGTGAGTGAGTAAGTGAGTGTGTGTGTGTGTCTCTGTGAGTGAGTGAGTGAGTGAGAATGTGTGTGCGAGTGAGTGAGTAAGTGAGTGTGTGTGTGTGTGTCTGTGTGTGTGTGTGAGTGTGTGTGTGTGTGTGAGTGAGTGAGTGAGTAACTGAGTGTGTGTGTGTCTCTGTGAGTGAGTGAGTGAGTGAGTGAGTGAGTGTGTGTGTGTGTGTGTGTGTGAGTGAGTAAGTGTGTGTGTGTGTGTGTGTGTGTGTGTGTGTGTCTCTGTGAGTGAGTGAGTGAGTGAGTGAGTGAGTGAGTGAGTGCGTGTGTGTGTGTGTGTGTGTGAGTAAGTGAGTGTGTGTGTGTGTGTGTCTCTGTGAGTGAGTGAGTGAGTGAGTGAGTGAGTGTGTGAGTGAGTGAGTGTGAAGCACCTTCAGCTGTATAAGTTCACTTTGTCACTTTGCAAACTCTCCCTCTACCTCTCTAACTGTAAAGGTCAAGATTGAATTTAACCAATAAGAGCAGCGGCAGCAGCGGCGTTCCCGTGGCAGCGGACACAGGCCGCTGCCTTTACTCCCGCTAAACCGTGTGACCGTTTCTTATTTCCCTCCTCAGTCTTCAGCTCATTTATGACTCTGCCTTGTGTTATGGTTGCCTCGGGTTGAGGGGGAGAGGGAGGGAGGGAGGGCGAGATAAGGAAGCGATGGAGAGAGAGAGAGAGAGAGAGAGACAGAGAGACAGAGCGAGACAGAGAGAGAGAGAGAGAGAGAGAGAGAGAGAGAGATAAGAGGAGGACAGGAGGGAGGATGCTTAGATAATAAAAACTGAGGCGGGAGCAGAGAGTCACGGTGAGGAGCCTCATGTCTTAGCCTGATGCCCTAGCCTGATGTCGTAGCCTGATGCCTTAGCCTCTTGTCTTAGCCTGATGTCGTAGCCTGATGCCTTAGCCTCATGTCTTAGCCTGATGTCTTAGCCTTGTGTCTTAGCCTCGTGTCTTAGCCTGATGCCTTAGCCTCATGTCTTAGCCTGATGTCTTAGCCTTGTGTCTTAGCCTCGTGTCTTAGCCTCATGTCTTAGCCTCATGTCTTAGCCTCGTGTCTTAGCCTGATGCACTAGCCTGATGTCAGCGGATGCAAATAGCTCACACACACTAGCAGGGATCCATGAACGCCACACGATGTGAAGCAACGTGGGAGAAACTGGCAGAGAACGGGAGAACGCCGGAGGCCACTAGAGGAATTTATGTGCGTTTGTGTTGGAGGTGTTGAAGCGAGACACAGTAGCAATGAGACCCCAGCAGTCTGAGGGACGAGGGACAACGTCCATCAGGCGCTGAGCCGGGGCCGCGACTAAACCTCAGCCTCCTGCATAAACAGCCGTGTTTGTGTTACGGCGCCGTGCGTGCGTTCACCGGAGCGTCCAGGGATGAAGGATGATTGAGAGAGCAGAAGCGCTGCTGCGTTGCCATGTTGGGCAGATTCACCGCCCGTCCATCGCTCTGCCCCGACTATGTTTACCGCTACGAAGGAAAGAAGCCAGAGCCACTCTGAACAGTTCCATTCCTCAACCCTGCGCTCTTTACACAAGGATCCACTCTGAGATCCATGACATTTGTTGAGGCGTATTCAAACACAGAGGGATTCTATTGATCTAACATTACAGCCGTGTCAGTGACGTGCATGTCAATCTAAAGTTCTCAGCCGAGCTGACTCAGACTCTCATTATCTATTTACATCAGTCGCAGCATCATGGAGACGGTGATCCATGCGCTCATATAGAAGTTAGAAGAAGAGAAGATCCTCCTAAATTCTTGGTGTGTTTCCTTTAGAAAGCGGTGCTGCTGTGACACAAAAGCACACAACAGCTTTGGCATTTAATATTCTGAGAGGCTGTCAATGAAAAAATATCTCAGAGGGAGACATGTCTAAGTACATTCAGAAAATCTCTCTAAATGTAAATTTCTGACATCCTACTTGATGTATTATGTTGAGCTTTGCTGTGCAATTTGGCGAGCAATTTGTATTCTGCGTCTCTCTTCTGGAGGCCGGGCGACATGCAGCAGCACGAAGCCCGGATATTTAGATCCTCAAACAGACATCCGCAAACATGTTCCCAAGCTTCCTGTGTGTTTGAGTGTGTGTGAGTGTGTGTGAGTGTGTGTGAGTGTCAACACACCAGAAATCTGCATAAACTGTTAGGCGTAGTTAAGAGGAACAACTTGATCATGTTTGGATTCCCTTGGATGTGCTGCTGTGATCACAACTCATCTGGAAAAGCCTCCAGACGGGACTCCGTCCTTACAAGCTCAGAGAAAGATGGAGCCGCAGTGTTCCTGTACGGTTCAACCTCATCCTGAGAAGACATTTATACCAGAGGATAGCAGATATGTTCACACGATAACTACAGGAAGTACAGCTCAGGGGTCCTGGCCTGCAAACCAGAGGGGACCAGTGAGGACCAGTGAGGACCAGGGAGGAACAGTGAGGACCAGTGAGGACCAGGGAGGACCAGTGAGGACCAGTGAGGACCAGAGAGGACCAGAGAGGACCAGTGAGGACCAGAGAGGACCAGTGAGGACCAGTGAGGACCAGAGAGGACCAGTGAGGACCAGTGAGGACCAGAGAGGACCAGTGAGGACCAGAGAGGACCAGTGAGGACCAGAGAGGACCAGTGAGGACCAGTGAGGACCAGAGAAGACCAGTGAGGACCAGAGAGGACCAGAGAGGACCAGAGAAGACCAGTGAGGACCGGTGAGGACCAGAGAGGACCAGTGAGGACCAGAGAGGACCAGAGAGGACCAGAGAGGACCAGTGAGGACCAGAAGGACCATTAACAAGCATCCGGAGATGCGATACGTTATTAAATTGCAAGGAGACATCTTTTGATCCAAATCTTCATCACTTTTTCTATGAGTTCACTTGGTCCTGAGCCTTTTTGTTGCTTTTCCCAGTTTTTGCTGTTGTTTTTATTGATTTTCTTTGCCTTTTCCTTTCACACAGCTCCATGTGTCGCCGGTGCTTTAACACAATTTCCAAAATCTATGTATGTTTGTTCATTTCCCATCCGTCCACTCCCTGAAAGATCTCTACTTCTGTTAGTTTAGCTTGAAGGCAAACGCGGCGTAGAGGCAGAGACAGATTGATAACGTGTCAAGAAGAAGCAGTCCATTCATGTTAGGACAGCAGGAGGCGTGGATACGGAGGCTCGGCTCGCTCGCTCCTCTTTACTCTGCAACAAATAATGCGGAAAATCCAACAAGAAGCAGAACAAAGCTCCTCCACGCCGCCGGCTTTGTAGACGAGGAGTCAAATCCTCAGTAATATTCTGATTTCATAAACTAATCCCAGCTGATGATGATCACACATCAGCAGTGTGTGTGATGATCAGCTGATCGATCTGTTAAGCAGTCAGTGCCCCTCGCAATAAACACAATTCATCATCTGGTTTCATCATCTGTTTGTGTTAGCAGAAACAAAAGAGCCCACATGAATATAAACGCACTCATAGATCTCATTGTTTCACTGAGTTTTTGCCAGTTAAAAGGAAATGAAACCGAGAGAAGAGAGAAGAAAGAGCCTGAGCGAGCGCCCGGGTATATTAGTGTGTGGGAAGACAATGTGAGAGATAAATGAAGACAAAGGGTTACAGCTCAGAGTAGAAGAAGAAGCTTTAGGACAGAAAGCACAGAAGCAGACTCCTTGGCTGTAAAACAGTCTTTAGTTTCCGTGCGGCCGCAGAGCAGATGAGCGGCGAAGCACCAGTCAGGGACTTTACACAACTTAATGGCTATTTATAATATTTAATTACATCTCCATTTCTCTCCATCTGTCTTCCTTCATCCTCACCTTTCCATTTGCTTCCTGGATCGATGAGGGCATCGCAGCACAAGGCCTCCAGAGAGAGAGGAAGAGGAGGACAAGGAGAAACAAGACTGAACCGCCACATCTGGCAAGCTTCAAAAACAAACCCTGACAAAAAACCCAGAGTGTGGCTCCTTTTGAAGGATGCAACAAAGCTCAGACACACACACACACACACACACACACACACACACACACAGAGACGGCCCTGGAAGCGTGTTTGTGCATCACAGCAGAGAGGACGGAGAGACGCTGCTGAACTCCTGCACGCCATTCAGACTCCACAACGGAGAAGGAGATGTCACGAGGTCATCTTGTGCTGGAGAATCGTCTGTGAACAATGGCTGCCATGGACGAAGCAGAAGAAGAAGAAGAGGGAGAGAAGAAGAAGAGGGAGAAGACAAAGACAAAGAAGAAGGAGAAGATGAAGACCAAGACCAAGACCAAGACCAAGAAGGAGAAGACGAAGAAGAAGAAGGTGGTGGTGGTTCACGTTTCGTGTTTGAAACAGTAGCGAGGTTTCATCACTAATGATCCTAATTGTCTTGTATTGATTGTGGAGCCGGAGTATGAAACGACTACACAGCACTGCAGGGAGGTAAATCTCAGAAAGACAAAATCAAATCAGTTTGCTGATAATTACAGGCTGCTTTCTCTTCCAGGGCACCTTTGAACGCAAACAGGATGTGTGTGTGTGTGCGTCAGATTCAAGCTATTTAAAGTAGCGCCGCGCTTGATTGAGGAATGAGACTGAAAAGGGGTTAATTAGTTTAGAATACAGGGATTAATACAAGAGAAGAAGAAGAAGCTTTATGTTTTCGGTCTTTGCCTTTCAGAGGTTGAGCTTTTTGGATGAAACAGAAATTAAAAATAGAAATTTAAATCATTTTTTTAAATTAATAATTAATTTATGCATTTTGTGGTCATGATGAGGTAATTAGTATTTATTTGTTGACATTTAGTCTCTCTCTCACTGCCTCTCTCTCTCTCTGCCTCTCTCTCTCTCTGCCTCTCTCCCTCTCTCTCTCTCTCTTTCTCTCTCTTTCTCTCTCCCTCTTTCTCTCTCTTCTCTCTCCCTCTCTCCCTCTCTCCCTCTCCCTCTCTCTCCCTCTCTCATACGTGTGCATGTAAACATCAACACGGGTTTTAACTTCATGAACAAACTTATGAAATCATAAATTGGATGCACATAAAAGCAGGATGGTATCTTTGTATCTCCACGGTGCTGTGATAAATATTCAACCTTTACTAAATGCCAGCCTTACTAAATGGAGCTTTCAGGAGCGAGCGGTGTTAAGCTGTGTTTGCTGCTCTCGCCATGACGATGGCGTCACGCTTCCAAACACACTTGGGTATTGATGGGGGCGGTTGATGTTTTTTTTTTTTTTTTTTTCCTAATTTAGCAGAGGGCTAATTAACACTTTATCCAGCCAATCATGAATCACTCACTCTGATCGTCCAGGCTCCTTTGGTCCCAACGTGAAAATGAGAGAGCGGCTTGATGATCATCATGCTGGTGATGTAATGGGGTGAGAATGATCTGGGTGCCCTGTCTTTCACCCTGCATATGATCCAGCACAACACACAATCTGCAGGGGAAATAACAACAGAAGCACACACACACACACACACACACACACACACACACACACACACACGCTGGCATAATTGCAAGACATCTAGAGTTATCAGCATACATGCAGCTCAGACATGCAGACAGTCAATGGAGCGGTGCACATGTTGGATACTCAGAGACATATCTTCTCAAAACACCAGGAACTTCCTATACGCCTGCGGAGCGCCACAAGGTTGGATCAGTCGTTTGAGGCTGCGCCTGAGGGGCAGCGTGACCAAACGGTTTGTTAGATAACATGCGGGCCATGAAGCTGCAGGTTTGTGATTAGCATGCCCTTGGCTATGAACAGAAGTGACATCAATACAGAGCATGCACACTCACAGGAACACACACACTCCCCAGCAGCAATCGAAGGAAATAAGGCGAGTGCGGCGAGTGTGCACTCACGCATGCACAATCTGAATAAGTGTGCACCTTAGTTTAAACGCTGCCGTCCTGTTAGAATATGTGCTGCTGCTTCTGTCTCCAAGTAACTGCTGCATGTGATCAATCCAAGACCTACACACACATACAGGAAATCTATAAAGAAAAGACACACACACCAATCCAAGCCTCTGTGTAATTGGCAGGTAAGAAGTTCATCCTGCCAGAGAGGTCTGTGGTGACGTGAGGTGGACACCCGGCACACAAATCATTCAGTCCATTCATGGGTGAAGATGCTGGGAAATAGAAAGAAAACAGCCGCCTGCAGCCAGAGAAGAAGAAGAGGAAGAAGAAGAAGAAGAAGTGTTCACTCTGCCGCACTGCAATCCAATCTGATTGTTTCTCATTGGAGGAGAGAGACGTGGCTCGGCTCCATATGCACTCAATGCACACACACACACACACACACACACACACACACACACACACACACACACACACACAATGTTTCAAGAGTAGTGCTGTCCATGGGTTTAAGTCTAACTGGAATATTCTGTCCATATTCCAGATCTGTACAAATCAATGTGACTCAATATGCTCTCAGCAACTATAATGGCTCGTTCGCATTCAGCTTGCACAGCGGCGATGCAGCCAGGGGGATGTTCATGTGATTTAAAATGTCATTGATAAAGTTTCATTGCTTGAATGAAGTGAACAGACTTCAATTTACCCTTAAATCTAATATCTCTTCATTATTTTAAGGAGATCCTGTTTTGTTGTGGCTTCATTTTCAGAAGAAGACATTTTCAGAAGCCGTTCTCCTTCCCTCCACTGACAGACATTGGACAGCATCACCAGATTACATCATAGTTTCCTGTTTGGAGTCAAAGGTTTTGCTGCGTTCCCTTAATGGTGTAAAGCCAAAAAACCCTTCAGCGAGTGACACGACCCGCTCAGGCTCAGCCATGATCACATGCGCTCCAAACACTGGGGTGTCACGGCGGATGACACTTTCAATTTGGGGAAGTGATTTATCAGGGCGGAGGAAGAGGAGGCGGAGATTTGTGGTTTAATGATTGGATCTGTCCACTGTCTGCAGAAGGTCAGGACTAAGATAAATGTCACTTCTGCTGGGATTCATACAAGTTGCCAAGTCTTCAGAAATAAACAGGAGACAGATATTGACTTACGAGGAGTTAGGTTTTGAAAAAAAGCTCCGCCCCCCTCACTACCACAACACACAGGCTACTGACAAACACACACAACCGTACCGTCCCACACCATGGGAGGAGCTAAGAATACACACCGCAGGTACATATAGTGCATCACATGATTTCCCTCTGGACATGATCAACCCTCCAGGCTCTGTTTGTATGCTAAAGCACTGCATTAGAGGCACAGCCATTGATCCCCCATCCACACCGACACCGGGTGATGCAGTGCTTTAATGCTTGACTCGGTGCCAGGAGAGAGAGAGAGAGAGAGAGAGAGAGAGAGAGAGAGAGAGAGAGAGAGAGAGAGAGAGAGAGAGAGAGAGAGAGAGAGAGAGAGAGAGGATGGAAGGGAAGAGGAAAGGACAGGAAGGAGGATCTAGGGAGTAGAGAGAGGAAGCGAAATGAGGGAGAAACTGAGAGGGAAAAGCAGCAAAACAGGCGGCGATGGAGGCAAAGTGAGAGACGGAGAGACGAAGACTGTGAAAGCCTCCCATCTCCAGCTCCTTAATGAAATGTGTTATCTGAGGTAAAGGAGTGAGACCCGGCCGCTGATGAGGAGGAGTGTGGAGAAGTCATTATTTATCTGAATCATTATTATCAACAGTGTGTCTGCTTGGCTCGCACGCCGGGGTTCCACTTACTAATTAATTTTAGTGAGTAAGTGTGTAAACGATGTCGGACGCTGTTGACACGCGATTCATATTCTCCCCCATTCAGATACTCGAGGATGAAGATGAAGATGATGAAGATGAGCCGAAGATAGTGGATTATAAACAGTTTATACATGAGTGTGTTTTAGTACTTATGATGTCATTGTTATTAGATTATTATTATCATCAATCACAGTCTTGTTCTTCTATTTTCTTCTGTTCCGGTCCTTTTGACACGCTAGTACTTCAGAATACTTCAACCTACGGACGCCATTCAAACAAACAGTTTATTTTAAAAAATGCTTGAGGAGGAACTGAAGAGCGAGTGAATAGTTTAAAGTTGAGGAGATGTGAGGCGCTTGAGTCACTGAGTCATCTTTAAAATACCAAACCTTAATGTTTCCTGGCTCGGTTCTGTACTCGGCTGCTTATAGGTTATAATGGAAGAAGTGCTGTTCGATTGTTAAGCTCTATAATAATAACAATAACAACAACAACCTGACAAACCCAATACTCTCAATACAACAGGCGCCTGGGCAAGTCCCACATTTACGTCTCTGTACCTCCGTGATTGGCTGTCAACAGGTTAATCCCAATAAATCCAGCCCTCTAAATGATTAGGGGCCTCACACAGCAGAGGGATCGATAAGAGAGAGGGAGAGGGAGAGGGGGAGAGGGAGAGAGAGAGAGAGAGGGAGGGAGAGAGAGATTGGGGCAGCTCTTCAGACCAGACGTCAGCTGCTTTCCGCCACTTCCAAGCAGAGTCGAGTGAAACAGGGAGGAGCCGAGGGAGGAAACGGGCGAGGGGGGACTGCAGCGTTTGAATTTCCGAAGAGCACACACACACACACACACACACACACACACACACACACACACACACACACACACACACACACACACACACACACACACACACACACGCACAGGAGCGTCTTATCATTGCGTCAGGGGAGAGGCAATTTGTGATCCACGGTCACAGGTTTGTGCGTAGAGAAGCCGGCTCAGTCAGGGACACAAACAAGCAGTGAGACATGAAGGCACCGGGGCTCGCTCCTTCACACGGATGTATAGATCCGTGTACACGTTTAAATGAATTATGGGCACGCACACACGCGCTCCTGTTACAGATTGCTTACATACATACGCCTTCACGCTGTTGCATATGCAGATGGTTTGGATCGTAACTCCTCTGTGACGCTTCGAGCCATAAATCACCTCTGTGCTTCTTCTATATGTTAGAATATGGCGTATCTCATGAGCGGCCCTCCCTCAGTGACATCATAGACATACAGAACATACTCATGAATATGTATTTGCCGTGGATGGACCATTAAAGTTGCATAACAGCAGAGAGAGGCCAGAGTCTGAAGTGAAACGCTGTAAATATGCAGAAGGGATCAGCTGAGGAGGTTAAGAGCAGCTTCCTCTACGTGCCGGGGGGCAGGAGATGATAAGCACACACATAATGCACACGTGTGTATTCACGTATATAAAGTGTGTGGGTGTGTTTGTTTGTTTGACACAGGAAGGCAGCAAATGACAACGGCAGCCTGCAGCGTCTCGCTCTCTCCGTCTCTGTCCGTCCGTATTGCAGCGGAGAGACACGGAGGACAAGACGAGCTGACCCCAACACAGCCTCTCTTTGAGGGCTGTTTAGTCTCGAGTGATCCGGTTCAAGCAGACCCATGGGAGAGACGCCTCGCCTCATGGCTGCACACACACTCCGTCCTCCTCAGCCAACATCAATAGAATGCCAACATCAATGGATGGCGCTGGTTGCGCTTCGGTCCCGACATCTACCGACGCGCTGTAGCTACAGATCCCATTGAAGTAGAAACATGTGATGGAGGAGCTCTTTCCTCTGGACCAGCTGGAGCCGTACGACTGAGCTCCACGGAGAACAGAGAAGAAGGATAAGAGAGCAAAAGGTCCACAGAAGAGATGGTGGAAGTGCGGCGGAGCTAATTACAGAGGAACAGAGGAGGGAACAGATGGATAACAGCTTCGTCTATATGTTGCCCCAACATTAAACATACACTATAATCTCCTCCCAGCCTCCAAGCCTCCCACCACCGGAGCAGAAACATGTTTAGTCTCTGCAAAACCACAATTTACAATACAGGCACAGTCAAAGCTCGATGTGGACTCCATCACCTGCAGCACAACGTGAGAACGACCACCGAACGGGAAACTCCTAAACAACCCCAAACGTCTTCTCAATGGGTTTCTACGGACGGGTGGAGGGAGCAGAGTATGAGAATTAACAATAGAGGGACCACCTGCTGGGAGAGGAATGAAGACAAAGTGCAGAAAGACAGCAGGGGGCGAGGAAGGAGTGGGATGAAAACTGTGGAGAGGAATCAGGCCGTGGCGAATGAGTTAAACGTGTTTTTCCCAGCACAGGGGTCTGAGTTCAGTTCTCTAATGTACCACCCACCTTCAGCACACACACACACACACACACACACACCCTCTAACCCCAAACTGTGAGTGCCCGTCACACCACCGCTGAAATCCTCCTCCCTGGGTGAATCCTGATGGATGTTGAGAGTGGTTTCTCTGTGTCTTTGGCGTCGGGCTGCTTCTTCCTGAGGATTCATATTCACACAAACTCCAAGATACGAAAAAACGAGCTTCAAGCAGGCTTTTGATTTGAATTCAGGGATGTGAGAGTGTAGGAAAACAAATGGCTCCAGCCAAACGAGACACCACAATCTGAACAGCTACTTGTATCACTCTCTATCTGCCAAATAGTGAGCTGCTTCCACTGCAGCGTTCACACACTCTTTGCCACCTAACTTGGGGAATGACACTGATTCAACCTAACAATCCTGATTTGGGTGTAGATTTCTCCACACATCACAGAGCCGCACGGAGCCGATCAGCGTTATTGTCTGTCACCACATCCTGCAGCATCGGTGTCCCACAGGATGGAGCATTATGTCATCTCCTCACTTATCTCCAGCCGTTACACATCTCACACTTATGCAAACCTACAAAGCCATTTTTATCACACCGTCTTTGCTGCGACAGTCTCATCTTTTATCTTAAAAACGCTCCCATTTGCCAGCAACCAGCGACATGAAGAGGAAGATGAAGATGAAGCCGCGGTGGTAATAACAAAGTCCTCCTCACGAGACTCATTTCTTTCTACCCATCTGCGGCGCCGTGCTCCGTCAAGTGGCGAGTGCTCTCTGTCTGCTTCAAGGACGCTTTGAACACGAACAAGAGCGTGAACTGGGGTCCTTGAGCTGAGGAGTGGCCTCCTTACTCACCGTGTCACCCTGCCACCCCCCCGAGCCAGGGGTGAAGAGGTGAGGGGACTCTGCGGGCCAGAGAGGAGAGACGAAGGGGGGAAATGGCGCCGGTAACATCCTCTCATCCATTGTCTCATCCATCCATCTCATCCATGATGGGGACGCGGCCCGCTAATTAGCCAGGGTGATCTCCTGATGGCTCCAGGTAGGAAACGTAATTGACCCCCACCAAGATAACCTTAATGGATGACAGAGGCGTCCGTCCCCCGGGGGAGGAGCGGAGAGAGAGAGAGAGAGAGAGCTCATATTGCGTCGTGTGCGAGCTGCTAATGCGTATTGTTCCACAGCGTGACTGTGGCCTTCATACCGCCGAGCCGTCTAATCTGAAGAAGAGGCAGAGACTCATGCGTCAAGTGTGTGTGTGAGCTAACGGGGAGTCACACCGGGTTACTTCCCCCACAAGCCTCACACCAAACCAAACAAATCCCAGAGGTCATAAAAGAGTGTGACTGAACAATATCCCTCTGTGACTCCAGGTAGGAATAAGAAATTGAGCAACATAAATGTGTTGTCAGCTTTGGTGCTATTCATAAATCAGAGAGGAAGAATGAATGTTTCCTTTAGCCGATTGCATTGTGCTGCACTTTCCTCCGCCCCGGCTCTCCATCTTCCCTCTGCAGCCTGGGATCTCTTAGTTACCTTAGTTATGACTGCTAAATACAGGCTAGATGCTGTAAAATGTTGTGATAAAATGCCGCTGTTGGAATGTTATTATACCGGAGTGTGAGTTCTGGCTGCAGTGAGAG
>NW_027466824.1:252500-255000 GCF_046128005.1 Genypterus blacodes
GACCTAAACAAATCCAATTTCAAAGGTTCTATCAGAGCGAGCAGCCGTCTAAAGGTACGGCACAGGAAGTGACAGGATGTGAAGATGCAAATCGGAAAGAAAATAAATGGGGGGGGGGGGGGGGGGGTTCCATCAAATATCACAAGAAGAAGAAGAAGAAGAAGAAGTCATCTGCAAAACTGTAATATGAACAGAGAGAGAGAGGAAGAGAGAGAGAGAGAGAGAGAGAGAGACAGGTGGTGGGATGAGAGTGAGGAGACACATTACTTGTCTCCTCCTCAGTTCTCTGTCTGTGTTTTGGATTTGTGTTCTCCTCCATTTGTGGAATAGTTGAAGCGAGGGTAAAAAAGGATCTGACGTCTCTGACTTATCTCTCATCTCAGATCATTCATCTAAATCCCTAAATAAGAGGCCTGGGAAATGACAGCCAGCTCCCGCCAATAAAGCAAAGCATCCATCAGCATTCATCACACAGAGGAAGAGGAAGAGGAAGAGGAAGAGGAAGAGGAAGAAGAAGAGGAAGAGGAAGAGGAAGAGGAAGAGAGGAAATCTTTGACTTTCAAACCAATGTATTTTCATTCCTCTGGGGTTCTGTGTGTGTGTGTGTGTGTGTGTGTGTGTGTGTGTGTGTGTGTGTGTGTGCCAAACCCAAAGAGGGACCAGATAAACGGGCGGGTTGTAAAGGATTGCAACACAATCGTGCGTGCGTCCCTCTTCCTCATCAACAGGTGGACGGCCAACATGCAGTTTCAGAGGACCGTTGCCATATCAACCAACGCGTGGACTCCAGGCGCTGCATGGTGCAGAGAGAGAGCAATCTGGAGAGAGGATAGGGCCGCTTTAAGGAGATAATGAGAGTGGAGGAGATGGTGAGCATCTATCACTGTGGCGTTCACCAACACACAGACACACACACACACACACACACACACACACTCACAAATACGCACATCGTCGTGATGATTTGGTTGTCCAGTAGAAGTGAAATGCATTAGCAGGGTGAGCAGAGAGCCGAGGCCAGCTTCTTTGATAAATCACACACACACACACACACACACACACACACACACAGACACACAGACCCACACACACACACGCACACACACACACACACACAGACACACACAGACACACGCACACACACAGACACACAGACCCACAGACCCACACAGACACACAGACCAACACAGACACACACACACACACACACACACACACACACACACACACACACACACACACACACACACACACACACGCACACACACACCCCAGGCCTGTGATGAGACCATTTCCATGTTTGCTTGGTGCTTTGAAAAGGAGGCTTTGTCTCTGTGGTCATGCTGGGAATTGACTGAGGGTCGAGGATACAATGGGGAGATGCCTCCTTGCCTTCCCCCCCGCTGACTTCCTGCTTCCTGTCGCCTGTCAGCTCGTTGCTAAGAGGAAGTTGGCGCCGGCAAAACAGCCCTGATCGACATCTTCCCCGAGGTGGAGAAGAAGACGAGAGAGGAGCAGAGACGGAGACACGCTCTGAAAAAAGGCTGCCACCTCCCACTCTTCCTCCCCTGCACCCCTCCAGGCTCACTCTTCTTCTTCTCTCGTCCTATATGCTCTACTATATTCTCCTTTCTTCTTTGATGGTGAAACTCTGCGCTCGTTCTGAAGCAATAATCCTCTGCATGCTGAAAGTTGTTTTCACGTTCCCCAAGTCTGACCTCCACCAGGAATTTCATTTCATTCGCTTTTACCATTGGAGCATCACGATGTGTGTGTGTGTGTGTGTGTGTGTGTGTGTGTGTGTGTGTGTGTGTGTGTGTGTGTGTGTGTGTGTGTCTGCTCCAGTGCAGCTGTGGTAGAGGCGGTGAAAGCAGTCGCTCTAAATGGATGAAAATCACTGGAGCTAATCTCACTTCTGCCTGAGGGTGAGGTTGGATTTTTGTTTGTTTTTCTGTGCGCGCGCATGTGTGTGTGTGTGTGTGTGTGTATGTGCGTCTGTGTGTGTATGTGCGTCTGTGTGGGTGTACGGTACATGTGGGTATTTCTGGATGCGCCAAACAAAAAGTCCTCTAACTAAATGGAGTCACCAGACACCCTGAGAGCATCACACAACAACAAGCACATCGGAGTGTGAGTGTGTGTGTGTGTGTGTGTGTGGGAGCTGATCACGCACACACACACACACACACACACATACACAGACCTCTAGAAACTGACAGGCTGAATTTATGGCAGGAACTGACACGATGAGGCAGACATTTGGACGCTGCGGCTGCAATTTTGTTTGTTTGTTTGTTTGTTTGTTGACTTATAAAGGCTTCACCTCAATACTTTGTAACTTTTGACTATTTCTCTGCTTCATTCTCCACATTTATCTGACAGATGTTGATCCCTGCTGTTAGATGAATGAAGCTGTAATCAGAAAGCAGGGAAATCACAATCATGGCCCTGTCCGTCTGTGACCTTTGACCTCCTCACTGTGTCTCGTTTGTGCTGGTAA
>NW_027466824.1:262500-287500 GCF_046128005.1 Genypterus blacodes
TATCATCACACACTTTAAAGTGCTTAATGTGCCTCAGAGGGCCTGGATCACTTTCTGCTGTCTGTCTAATGTGTGTGTATGTGTTTAGATACTCACACACTGACCTCGTGCATGTGGACCAGAGGGTCGGAGGCAAACTAATACGTTATTTTTGAGGAAAGGTCATTGTTTACTAAATTTGGTGTCACCCTGTGGTTAAACATGCAAAACCACTGCCGTTGATTATCACTGAGATGTTTCTACACCTGGTCTGGAGTCTACCTGTGGTAAATCATGTGGACAGGCACACACACACACACACACACACACTGGTTTATATAAGGTCCCACAAATCCCAAAGCATAAACCAAGCCAGGAGAAGAGCAGAGAGGCTGAGGGACGGCTGTGTGAGCGTCCTTAAGAGGCCTCAGTGAGAGCCGGGACCTGAACCCCACGGAGCATCTGTGCAAAGACCTGAGATCAGCTGTCCAGTGTCCAAATCCAGATGTGCAAACCTCCTCCCATCACAGCGTCCCTAAGCAGACTCCAGGCTGGAGCCACAGGTGCTTCAACTAAGTAAGAAGTGAAGTGTGTGAATACATTATGGAGATGAGAGGCTTCAGGTTGGATTCCTTCATCAAACAGCCAAAGTGCCCAACAACATGTCTGCTCTTCCTCGTTATGGGTTACAGAGGGGACGGTGATGGGCATAAATGGCAAATTTATCCATTTTACATCAACAGAGAGTGCAACAGTGTGTTGTGTGTGTGTGTGTTGGTGTGTGTGAGATGCCCTTTGAGAAACAACAGCAACAACCTCCTGAAAGCTCCGGCACAGGTTCAGAGTTACATAACAACACCGCACACACAAGTTACACAATCGCACAAGGCAGAGAGGTGTGAAGGCTCTGAAAGCTTTAAGTATTAAGCCACAAAGTAAGACTCATGTGTGAAAGTGTTCCTCCGGCCTTCTGAGGACACGGGAATGAATGAAGAAATACAGAATGAATGAAGAAGAAGAAGAAGAAGGTGAGGGAACACAAAGAAAACTGTATCGGTACACACACACACACACACACACACACACACACACACACACACACTCACACACACACACACACGCACACACCTTATCTGCAGTACTAAGCTGTAACGTGAAGGAGAAGCTGGTTGTAGTGCCACTTCCTGTTGTTATGATTTAGTTTTCTCTTTTGCAAATTGGAAAGTGGACATTCTAAGCTCTTTGCTCTTGGCGTTGATGTTTCCTCGTCCGCCCTCTCGCCCGTTGTGCAGTCAGGGGGCGTATGCAGTCGGTCTGCAGGGGTCACGGTTAAGCCGAGGGAGCGTGGGTGGGAGGACTGGAGTTTTATGTGTTTGTGCTCTTGGTGTGTGTAACATCTCTTTAAACACACGTTCCACCACCGCAAAGACGCAGGAAGTCACATAAGGACAACCACACACACACCCACACCGCTGTACCTTCCTCCCTTGGTTACACTGGCAAATTTCCTCATCACCTTCCTCTTCAACTCTCTTCCCCTGCTCCCATTTTGTTCACTCATGTTTATTCAGCTCTTGATCACAACTCTCCTTCCTCCTCTCTCCCCCCTCTTTGCTTGCACTCATGATTATTCTCCTCCTCGTCGCTCCGGCAGCCCTCATCCTCGTCGCCTGTCGTTTTTTTGTTCTATGCCTCTATCGCCTCATCTTCATTCCGCTCACTCTCCCCACCCTGTGCATGCCCAGCCTCTCATCCTCGCACTCTTCCTCTCTCTCTCTCCCCGCCTCCTCTCCCCCGCTCGCCAGGCGACGGCAAGGTCCCGACTGCCAGTCACAGTGGGATGGCAGTGAACAAAAGAGCACGGCGAAAGGTCAACTTATCCCGGGTGTCACTCAGCGCTCGCCACCCTGCCTGGCTCCTCGCACAGGAACCCAGGGCCGCCCATCGATCCCGATGTCATCGACTCCACATTACGCCACGCTCCCTGCGGAAACTTAATGCCCCCCTAATCACCCTCGTCTGTGAATATTTGATTATCAGGGAACCGGGCTGCAAACAGTGATTAGGCATGTTAAGCGATAGCCAATCAAGGCTGAGGAAAGGTGCTTCAATCAGAACCAAACCGGCCCCGGAATCATTTTCAATAAGGACTAATGAGATCTGCAACCGCTTTGGGGTTGAGCTTCTTTGTTTAATTTGCGCTGGTGTCTGTAATTGAGGGTCACAAGGCAACATGGCCTCCAGCTGCTGTCATGATTATTAATCCATAGCATTGTCTCAGGGATCGTTAGAAGAAACTTAGAGAGAGGAGAAATCAGGTAGCCAGTCCATTAATTATGAGGTGTAGACTCGTAAATCTAGAGTGTGTGCATGACTACACACACACATGAAAAGGATTCACAGGCTGCAGACACACACACACACACGCACTCACACATACACACATACACACACACGCACTCACGCTCACATACACACACACACACACACACGCACTCACACATACACATACACACACGCGTGCGCGCGCACACACACACACGCACACACGCACTCACACATACACACACACACGCACTCACACATACACATACACACACACACACACGCACACACAAGCACACACACACACACGCACACACACACACACACACATGCGCACACACACACACACACTCACACATACACATACACATACACACACACACACACACACACAGAAATGAGCGTAATGCATTTTTAAAACGTATCTAACTTTGATTTTAATTCAATTTGCTCCAAAGTCCTTTAACCGGCCCCTGATGTCGATCTGCCGTCCTCATCAGGCATTAAGTTTGCAGAAGAGATTTGCCGAATTGAAACATCAGATGTAGCAGCAAAGACACAGTTAAATGGCGGCGGGGCTAATTATAGGAGGTATTACCATCGCTCTACGTCTGTCAGGGGCTCCATGAATAACAATGAGTCATCAAGGCCTTTGTGCGGCGAGCAGGGACAGGAAGTACAGGCTGGCATCTAAATGCACAGGACATAAACAGCATTGGAACGTCCAAGGGAGACTATTAAAGTCTTAATGATTCATTTTAGCCCAGGAATGTTTTAATCACTTTTGCAGTCAGCAGTGTACGGGATACCCCCCCCCCTCCCCTCCCCCCCCTCCCCCCCCCCCCCTCTCAACCGCGGAGGGAAACAACCTTGATCAATCACTTCATCGCTCATATTCATCTCAAATTTTTGGCGTGGACAGATGGAGAATGTAAATGAGGAGGCGGGGCCATACGTGTCAGGGAAAGAGGCGGACCCAAGCGTCGCACAACACAAAAGCTTGCGACCTGTCCGAAGCGTCGCTGCCAAAACGACGTTCCATCATTTTCAAATGATTTCCTTTCATATGTGACGTATGAAAGCTGCTCAAGACGCTGATCAACCTCATCAGACATCCTGCTGCTTCAGTGGGGGTTTTGCAGGTGTCAACGCCAGCAATCACACACACACACACACACACACACACAGGATGGACTCATCATCCCGGTCAGCTGTGAGGTCCCTATGCAGCAGTACGACATGAACTCCAGCTCGCAGCCTTGTACTTTACTCCATAAATAGAGAGTTTGATACCCGGTCGTAACCACACAGCAGAGGATTCAGGATCCGGGATCCAGGCTCAGATCTGCGGCCCCAACATTATGAAATAAAACAGCCGTAGCTTGTACGGCACAAAGTGACTCGAGTGGCACTTACCTTCCTGCACCGCCTGGAAGGGGTTATTGGGCTCGATGAGTTTAACCGAGTGGGTGATTTTCTCGCTCTGCAGAATGTCGTCGTTGAGACTTAAGTCTGAGATGGCCAGTTGGAAAATTTCATCGTCTCTCATGGCGTTTTCCTCGAATATGGCACCTGTGGAGAGATGGAGCAGAGCTTAGTCAGGGGGGAGGGGAGAGTGGGCTGCCTGGTGTGTGTGTGTGTGGGGGGGGGGGGGGGGGTGGACATGAAGATCAGTCACCTTACACTGATGGTAAGACTGAAATGAACATAGACGTTGCGCAACATATCTGTGTGTGTGGGAGAGATGCGAGCTGGCGTGATTTCAGCACCATGGAGAGAGACACAGATACTCACTCTCACACACACAACCATGCACACTGGATAACATGTCTGACACACACACTTAGAACCTAAAACAAATGGAGCCATGGAGCCATATACCAAAACAAACATTATTAACCCCCTCCCTCCCCCCCCCCCCCCCCCCCTCTCTCTCTCTCTCTCTCTCTCTCTCTCTCACACACAACACACACTCAATCTCTCCCCCTGTTTATCAGAGTGGCATCAGCTGCTTTTGGGAGACACATACATTATGGAAAAAGGTTTCAGGAAACGAGAAATATAATTGGGGGACCCTGACGTTATGAAAGCGCGTGAGCCAATATCCTCTGGATGGAGTCCCATCGCTGTATTAAACCGGTGACTGAGCACCTGCTGCTTGCCAGACTGTTGCAGTAAACTGTGAGCAGCGGCAACGGAGGAGGAGGAGGACGAAGAGGAGGAGGGAGGAAGAGGACTGAGGAAGACGAGGGAGGAGGAGGAGGAGGAGGAGAGGGACCCTGAGACGAATTTGCACACAGTGACATTGACATTTTTATCGGAGATTACAACGCCAGTCATTAGTGTGTGTGCATCAAAGAGGACACACACACACACACACACACAAGCCCACAGAGAGCCGGGCAATTATTCAATGATAGAGCGGCCGCCTGCGTGCTTAGGGTGGGGGAGGAAGGAGGAGAGGAGAGGAGAGGAGAGGAGAGGAGAGGACAGGAGAGGAGAGGAGAGGAGAGGAGAGGGGAGGAGAGGAGAGGAGAGGAGAGGAGAGGGGAGGAGAGCAGAGGAGAGGAGAGGAGAGGAGAGGAGAGGAGAGGGGAGGAGGGGTCGTGAATTGTCTCTCTCCCAAATGAAACCTTTATGAAATGAGATATGATCCAACATGTTTAAGGATAAACACCACATCAGGGTTTATTCTAGAGGCACCGCTGAGTTTAAAGCCCCTCTACCCTCCCCTCTACACCCCCCCCCCCCCCCCCCCCCCCCCCCCCCTTGAAGTTTGTGGGTACAAAGAGGCTCTATATGCGTTTTGCATCTCTAACGAAAACTCCACTGCCATTCCCTCTGTGTGCTCATCGACATGGCGGTCACGTCCCGGTGAAAGTTGCGGCTCGTCGGGGTGAAGACAGCAGGAGGCTCCGGGCTGAAGAAGCCTCGGCCGCTCGCTCGCTCGCTCGCCTCTCGGACGCCAATTTGGGTCTGAGCACCGACGAAACGGGGCCTGAACCCTCCAGCGACACAGATCGGTGTTTGCAAACGGGATATTTACAGTGTTTAACAGCCGGACGTGCAGGTTCCGATCTGTTAGCGAGAAATGCCGAGGAAAGCTGTAGGAAAAGCCCGGATTCCGAAAATAAACACATAAAACACGAATAAGCACAATGATAAGGAGTAAGAAAGTAAAGGTCAGAGGCGTGACAGTTTATCTAAAGCAACTTTTCACCGGGTGGAGAGTTAGAGTGCCGTATGAACCCACAGACAGAATGAATAAGCTCTTTCTGCCGCCCGCTGATCGGTACCGGCTGAGCTCCAACCCGACAGGCTCTCGGATCGGTACCGCTCCCGTTCTGTGGCGTGACCCTTACCGATGTGGATGATGGAGTCCGCTCGGCACTGCAACATCCACAGGGAGAAGCAGATCAGCAGCAACTCCATGTCGGGATTTCAGCGAGGCAGCGCATCCAAAGCTCTGTTCGTTCCGTCCAACTATCCAAATGGAGCTCTACGTACGCGCACACACACACACACACACACGAATACGCACACGCGCGCGCACACACGCACACAGCAAAAAAAGGGGAAGAAGATCAAAAAAACACTGCGAAACAGATCCGCGGGGTTCAGTTTTTAGACCTCCGAAAACAAGCGAGACCGCAGGATGGTGGGATCAGGGTGGGAGGAGGAGGAGGAGGAGGAGGAGGAGGAGGGGGCGGAAAAGGAGGAGATACGACGGGAACCCGAGGTATGACTGGAGAGCCAGGTAGCCCGGTGAGAGAGCGGCGTTACCTCTCTGGCTCTCGCCTCTCTCCCTGCGCTCCGGCGTCTAAAGCATGACAAGCAGCCACGGAAGAAAAACGCGGAGGAGGGACACCCCCCCACACACCACGGACACACACTCCTTCAGTCTCTACACCGACACGTGACTGCAGAGACCCGCACGACGCGACCGACAAGCCGGGGAGAATTGAGCCGCACTACCCGGGGGGAAAGACGCCGGGGACGAGACGATTACTCCGCGGGAAGGAGGCTTCAGGGGGGGCAGAGGAGGAAGAAGAAACTCCGGGAGGCTCCGAGAGAAGAAGTCACACACACACACACACACAGAAGGAGAGAGAGGGGGGGGGGGGGAGAGAGAGAGAGAGAGAGAGAGAGAGAGAGAGAGAGAGAGAGAGAGAGAGAGAGAGAGAGAGAGAGAGAGAGAGAGAGCTTTTGATTGGGTCGTCTGCGGGGTAAACAATTTACTTTTTTTGGGAGAAGTTGATTTTTTTGTTGTAGGTGATATCGTGGAGGCAGAGCGGCCGAGGCAGAGGCGCTCCGGCGGCGACGGGAGAGCGGCGGAGAGAAACGGGGATTTGACACCGAGAGCTGATGGATGGTGACGGCGGAGGAGGTGGGGAGGGAGGGGGGAGGTTGGGGGGGGGGGGCAGAACCGGACCGAAACAAGCCCGGAACCGCCGCCTGACTGCACCGGAGACACACACGGGACACCGGAGTTGGCAAAAGAGTGTTTTGATTTCAAGGAGGAGACAGAGTTTAGAGTTTATTAATGTGGTTTCATTGCAGCTGTGGTCGATCGAAGCCCTCACTTTCTTCTTCTTCTGCTCTTTGTTGTGGGATTATACGGCAGCGGCGGTCACGGGGCTCACGCTTTAAAGGACGGACTCCCTTTGAATCACCGGGGGGGGCTCGCTGCCTGAAACGTCCGTTACTGGGCTGCTGCTCAATCCGGTTCCGCGCCGGAAACGTATAAACGAGCGACTGGCACCGCAGCGAAGAAGGAGAAGAAGCCGGAAGAGAGGAGAGACGCGGGGCGAGAGACGGAGTCAGACGGGCGTAATCTTACAATTAAAGGATATTTCTCGTGGCTGTGACGAAACGGAAATGTCTCTTAATTGTTTGGTTGAGTCTGTCCGAGGCGCGCAACTTTCAGCACCGCCGCCCGCGGACAGCGCCCTCAGCGAACTGCAGAGCGGCGAAGAAGAGACACCTGTGGAACACCCGTCCATCTTTCCATCCATCTAATCCATCCTGTGTGTCACATGGAGGCTTACGTTGGTGTTCAGGAGTCACCGCTCAATAAACCCACGCCATTTTCACGTCAAAACTGTCTCACGTCTCGTGTTAATAGCCTGTAAACTGTCAAACTAACGCGTGTCCATGGAATGGATTTTACAGAAATTGTAAAATCCCACACCGCCCCCAGTGGTCACTTATGTGTACTGTGGCTGTTGTTGCGCAAAATGTGTTTGTTTTACCTTCTTCTTTAAACCATTTCTGTGTCTTTCTCTTCAATCCCAGATGTTCATAGCACCGCTGTGTCTTATATCTGAAAAATGGGGGGGGGGGGGGGGTCTCAGTCTCAGCTAAGGGTCACACAGCAGTGTTGATGATGAAGCATGGGGTTTAGAATACTGGGGTTGGGTTCAAAGCAAATGGGTAACACAGAAATATTTTCGTTTAAATTTGAGCTGGAGATCATCTGGAAGGAGAAGAACACAGCAGCAGAGAAATAAACCTCCTTATTCCACCGTGACAGCTATATGCTTCTTTGGTGTGTTTATTGTTGTGATATTCTACATGTAGCACCATCTTCCTCCCTCACTCTCTCTCCCTCTCTCTCCCTCCTCCTCTCTCCTTCATTGTCACAACAGATAACCTCTCCGACAGCTCCTCTGCATGTTCAGTGCATCTGGTCTGCTGTCATCTCCTCCTAAACCTCTGTCATCCACCACAACAACACGGGACAGATGAAAGAAAGCAGCTGACACGTGTTAAACACCGCCTAATTGCACGGTTCCTATCTGAAATACATTTCTGACGCGCCGAGAGACACTTCTGCCTCTCGTCCACAGGTGAGACGTGATTGAAACAGACAGGTTTTCAGATAAGGGTGATTTGTAGGTATGAGTGGCGAGTCTTGCTTTCCCCCTACATATCGGCCATCACTGTGCATCAGATAGGCAGGCTGATCATCATATATTTATTCTTTGCATATAGAAAGCTATTTAGGAGACGTCTGCATGGATATCACTGTGTCTTGTGCCATGAGTGGGATAGATCTATGCATTAGTAAGTAGATTTAATATCACGGAGGAGCTGCAGAGTGGGGAGGAGTCGCTCTCGTTCAGGCTTCTCTGTGCACAGCAGTCACAAGCGCTCCGTTTTGGCTCCAAATTTGTCCCACGGCGATGCCAATATTTCCAATTTTCAAAGATTATTGGCATCTCTCGGCGCTGAGCTTCCTCCGCTCCGAAACGCGGCGTCCAACCTCCACGGGTGTCGGCGCAGGTTAGTGTCAAAGGTGCCGCATGCAGGCAGGCGCAGGTCGGTCACACCTGCTCTCACACACCAAAGGGGGGATTTCAGAGTCACACCAAGCTGACTCACTGATGCTTTGGAGGAGAGCGATGAAGGGGAAAAAGAAAGGAAGGGAAGAAGAGGATGAAGAGGAAAAGGGAGTGAAGTCCGTCCTGACTCCTGCAGGTGTGACTCTGACCTCTGCACACGTAAACATACAGCACGCTCTTATCACAATCTGCAGGCAGGAGCTTTAGTAGCATGGTTGGTTTCCTGTAGATCAGTGTCTTTGCTCCGACTCCCATCTCTTAGTTTAATCCTAAATCATTTCTATGTGCAGGGTGCACATGAAGCCGTACAGTCATGAGTTCGGTCTGATACACACACTGAGAGCAGATCTCTCCCTCTCCCTTGTAGAGACTATCTATCGTGTTCCCACAGGCTCTGCATCTTCAATCCTAGGGGGCGTCTATTCAGGCAAAGATCTATTCAAAACACTGTTCCATCTGTTTCTATCAGTGCAGCACAACACGCTACAGGCCTGATCCTGATCCTGATCCTGATCCTGATCCTGACAGCACTGTGCTGGTGGGCCGGCGTCTCATGTAAAGGAAAATCCTCTTAACTACTTCAATCTGTAAACAACCTCTTTGCACATGGAGGCACAATTTGATAACTAGCGATGTGTTGTAATCCAAAATCTTGACTGTAATTACTTCATTAGCCTTTAGCCTCGGTTGAATATAAGCGAAAATTAGGGGAAAAGCTGGACAGTCAGCAGGCTGCGGTCAGATGTGGTGTAAGTCAACCTAATTAGAGCAGCAACCACAGCGGCTCCTCGGCATACAGAGCAGCATGTTTGTGTCACCCAGTATTACCAGTCAGAGGGGCGGCGGGCGGCGGCGGCGGCGGCAGGGAGAAGTAGGTTAGGCTATTTATACAGGAGCCTCAGTCACAACACGGAGGCCCGGCCAGGCAGATGACACATTCATATAACGACTGAGCACCGGCTCTCTGTCTCACATTGTGATCCTGGATCCTGCTTAGATGGATCGGGCCCTTACACACGTTTGGAAGAGGGTTAAATTGCAGACAAAATCCATTCATGCGGAGAGGGAAATGCGCAGGGAATCAGCAATAAGTGTCTGCAGCAGGAAGAGAGAACAAGCAGGAGTCCGTCTACCAAATACACAGCCTGAGGTAACGTTATAGATTAATCATGTTATGGGAGGATAAGCTCAACCTTCCATCACAGCCCCAGAATCTCAATGAGAGGATTGTTGGGCTGTTTGAACGTTGTGCTGCTCTGAAGCCCTGCAGCAGGTGAAACATGTGTCTGTAAAACTGACCCCCTACAAGGAAAAGGTTCTTTAAGATTCACCGACGCACCGGCAGTTCATTAAAATATGAAGATGGGACGGATGTATATTTCATGGGGAACAGATCCACACGCTGGATCTGCAGCCGTGGGATCAGAACCTGAGGGAGGCTGTGGCAGAGAGTCAGGCTCAGCCGCTCCATTCAAAGACTTTACTCTGCTCATGATTGCATTTATCGACGTCCAGATTATATTCGTTGTTTGTTTGTGTTTGAAATCGCTAAAACATCCTTGTCGCTATGGTTACAACTGTAGCGTAAATGAATGTTTGTACCCGTGTGTATGTGTGTGTGTGTGTGTGTGTGTGTGTGTGTGTGTGTGTGTTTGCTGAGGGAACACAGGGAGTCGTTCAATTAGCCTCAGCTCCGCTCTGCTCCGGTGCTTTCACGCCCCGTTTGTTTAAACAACGTTCAATCTAAGAAATCTGCCCACGGATTCATAATGACGGGGAAATTGTTACAGTAGCAAACACGACATTAGCAGAATCTGCAAAACACTAATTTGGCCTGCGGAGATGTTTACAATCTGTACGCCTAATGGCAATTGTTCAGCCGTTTGCTTTGAGCAGCGTTATTGAACTCCACTTGTCTGCGTCAGCCACTTCTCACTGGAGCTGCGCCTGCAAGACAGTTAGCTAGTTAGTTAGAAGAGGAGGAGGGGGTGTTGCAGAGGTTAGCCAATTAACTGAGACAAATGGACGCTCCACGCCCCCTACCTGTGGTGGGAGGGACTGCAGGTAGGTACGGCAGACGAGGTCGGTGCGGGTCTGTTTTCGTATCAACACTTCGGTTGAATGCTATGAGAGGAATGAGAGAAAGAGAACATCTCCGACATCTCTCTCACACACACACACACACACACACAGAGAGACACACACACACACACACACTCACACACACTCACACAGAGAGACACACACAGACACACACACACACACACACACACACACACACACACACACTCTGGAACTATTTTCACACACATAAGACACACACACACACACACACACACACACACACAGAGACACACACACACACACACACAGACACACAAACACACACAGACACACACACACCGAAATCTCTCTCACACACACACACACAAACAAACACACACAGGCACACACCCACATCTTACACACACACATCTTACACACACACACACACACACACACAATTGAACTATTTTCACACACATAAGAAACAAACAAACACACACACACACACACACACACACATATTTCCACACATAAGACACACACACACACACACACACAGCACTATACCTGATGATGCTTGTTGTTATCTTTGTGTACCTAAGCTGAATCATGGAGCAGCAGAGCCACAAAGAGCTGAGATCTGAGAGGAAGCCAGCAGTGTGTCATCTATTTATAATGAAGCTGAGAGAAGATGTCTCTGTATGGAGGAGGAGGAGGAGTAAACTGTCCCTGACTCTCTCTCTCTCTCTCTCGCCATCTTCCTCTCTCAACCTCACGCTGTCCCAATCTCACCCTTCCTCCTCCTCCTCCTCCTCTCATCTCCACACTCCTCTCTCTCACACTGGGGGTCAGAGGTAGAGATGACAGGACTCTCAGTATAAAGACTGGGGGAGTAAGTCGTCTTCTCGCCGCTCTGTGGGGCGTCGCCATGGAGACTTCAACTTTAAGAAGTTAAAATCTGGGGACTGATGACAAAAAATTCAACACAATATGCTTTACAAACATGAAACCAGATTAGATTTGTGAACGGGAGCTTAAAATATTTTCCACTCCGGCACTTCCGGAGCTCATTCGGAGGCTCGGGTACCAGTGTTGCCGTGCAACTAAACGTCCCCCTGCAGCCTGTTAACACTCGTAGCTAAGATTAATTAACATCCCGGTTAACGAGTCTCCTCCGTGCTGTTAGACGCAGGGAGGTTCGGCTCATTTCCTCATTTAAAAGCAGATATTATTTAAGAAATCTCTGCAGTTACATTACAAGCTTCCATTTGGGTAATTATCCTTCAAATGTGGGCTAAGTGACACAGAGCATCCTGGTGGCATCTGATTGATTAGATTGGGAGTTAACAGGCCCAGTCAGCCTCCATTGGATTCATTAATTGGCAGATGATGAAAGTCTTGTGTTTCCAGGTTTATGACTTTAAACTGTCAGGGTGCGTTTGATGACGAGGGGCCAGGGAATCCATGCACTGACACAAACATGAGGAGCAGGATGTGATCACACTGACGGAGGCTTTATGTCGTTCTAAATATACATTCCAGAGGTTTTACAGTAAAGACAAAGTGAGGAATACACCCATATATGGACATAGCTCCACCCAGCTGTCACTCAGCCTGAGAACAACAGAACTGGATGTCTGCGATTCCAAATATGAGGAGACAAACAAACAAACAAACAAACAAACAAACAGGAGCCCAGTGCAGGTGTGAGTTACTGCAACACTGCAAAGGTAGAGAAACTAACTGAAAAGATACAATAGTTGCCTGGCAACCATCCATAAAATGGACAGATAAGATTTTCCGTCACCATATACCAGTTTGATGGAGTTAAATCTTTTCTACCTACCAAGCGTCTAATAAAACATAATACAGTCAAATACTGGAAAATAGAAGGTCAATCAATCATTCAAGTATTGATGGAGCTCCTGTGACCTTTGGTGCTTTGACGAGCAAACAAACGTGTAATGGGGCAATGAGTGTGTTGCTGTTAATCACAGACATAAACAGTGTGTGTGTGTGTGTGTGTGTGTGTGTGTGTGTGTGTGTGTGCTCAGACTGCAGGCTCGCTGCCTGCTGCTGACACATGATAACAGCATTATTCACTGAGACCCTGACAGGGAAAATGAAGTTGTGTGGTCTCGTCTCTAACCACACACACACATACACACACACACACACACACTGCCACGAGTGTGTGATCTGAACTACACAGCACAACTAGTCTGCAGAAATTTAGCTTTGAAAAGACAAAACTTGTTTATAGTGTTGAACACATTTTAACACATATTTACTTAGAACACTACTTTAGTAAATATGTGCTGTGTATGTTGGTCTCTGCTCAATATTGTAGCAAGGCAACATTTTTCATTATTTAGTAGGTTGGTAGGCAGAGGAGACGTGTGTACGTGTGTGTGTGTGTGTGTGTGTGTGTGTGTGTGTTGATGTTGCTAAGCAGTGAGACATCAGTCCTAAGGGTTTACCTAAACAACTCACCAAGTTTCTATCCTCACTTCTCCCGATGAGAGAGAGAGAGAGAGAGAGAGAGAGAGAGAGAGAGAGAGAGAGAGAGAGGGAGAGAGAGAGAGAGAGAGAGAGTCTCAGCCTCTTAACCGGCTCAGTACTGAGCCGTGGTTCTGCTTCAGCGCTTCTACATGTCTGAGTTTATACTTTGGAAGTGATGGACCCCAGCTGTTTCCTATTTTACACACACACACACAAACACACACATACACACACGCACACACACACACACACACACGTGGGTGCAACAGGCTGAACCCTGGCAGCTTGGCTCAGCCTCTCTCAGCCATCTTCCCTCTCTAGCTGAATCCCAAGCAGCAGAGGCACAAACAGGTGAATCTCTGGCAGAGTCCCCAGCACACGGACACACGGACACACACGGACACACACAGACACACACACACGTTGGTATGATTAATTGTGAGGCTGAGGGATGAAGGTGCAGAGGGAACAGCTGCCATCTTCCTGTTCCTCTTACTGCTGCATACAGAGAACTTAACGTGTCCTTGCAGTCGTGTCTCACGCTGCACAACAAAAAGTCCAGGGTGTGATGGGTAAACACTCACGCTCTCTCTCGTAACCTTGGTAACGACTCCCAGGGACTGTTGACGATGCCAACAGTCGTTTCCACGCCTACTTAACCCACAGCTGTATGTGTACAAATAAAGTCAGCTGATCTGATTTGCTGCAGGTTGAGGTTGTTGTAATGTTTGGAGAGTCCGGTTCACTGGTTCTGGATAAGCAGAGGTTCTGGTTCTGGATCAAGTGTTTTTACTGAGCAGCAGGATCCTGGATGGCTCACAGAAGATACTGCTCTTATTCAAATAAAGCGTGTGTGTACGTGTGTGCGTGTACGTGTGTGTGTGTGTGTGTGTGTCCTACAACCTTCCTTTCCATTCTCTCCTCCTGCGTCTTGAACAGTCGCAGCTCTTGTGTCCTTTGTTGACGCAGGGTTTTCACATTTCCTGGCGTAATAACAGCACCGTGGCTCAGTGTGGCCATCAGCCAATCACCACTTAGACTACTGGCGAGTGATGTAACAGTGAGGTGCATCCTCAACATCAGCAGCTGGAGGCAAGAGGCACCGATACACACACAGCAAACAAACCCAGGGAACAAACGGACGCTTAGAAGCAGAATCAGAGGCTGAACTGTTACTCTGCTGCATTCATTCATTCATTCAATCATTCATTCAATCATTCAATCATTCATTCATTCATTCAATCATTCAATCATTCATTCATTCATTCATTCATTCAATCATTCATTCATTCATTCAATCATTCATTCATTCATTCATTCAATCATTCATTCAGCGTGATTGATTCATATTATGCAAATAAGACGACTCAGTAGGAGATGAGCCCCCACACACACACACACACACACACACACACACACACACAATGGCGCTAAGATTAACAACATCCCTTTGATTTCTCTGCTTCTTGATCAATCAATCGATCAGCTTTTAATTCAGACAGATCGACAGCACCGAGGGAGGAAAACAACTCATAGCCTGAAAACTGAACCGGATCAATCAGATGTGCGTCAAAGTGCCGATGAATCAGCAGTGGAGGATGAAGAACGATGAAGAAGAGATGTCAACTTCAAAAATGACACAAATGACCTGAGTATAAGAAAACCAGCTGCTGAGTTGTATCACATTTTTACATTTGACAGAATTGAGAGTAGATTTGTTTCTCAAATATTGGTGGATGAATATATTTGAGAAAATTTTTGCTTTTTTTTTTTTTTTTTTTGCAACATTGACTTTTCTCTCCTCTTCACATTGTGACTTCATGACACTGCAGCCTCTGACCTTCATCATCAGACAGACATGAGACCTTCTTCATCATTTATCTGTCACAATCCATTCCATTTGCCCGTTAGGACGACATCACCTTTGGAGCAAACGCCTCCAAAGTTGGCATTCAGAGTCGGACTCCCACAGTAAACTCCAGCCGGGTCCCACAGCCTCAGAGAGTTGAGTTTGGACTCCACTGTGTCTCTGTGTGAGACAGCAAGACCTCAGCAAGACCTGCAGACAGACAGGAAACATCCACATGTAGAGTGAAGCTCCTATATTAGAGGAACATGCAGCCTCATCTCCACTCTGTCCTGACGATGAGCTTCACCTGCTGCAGACAGAGGAAGAAGAAGAAGAAGAAGAAGAAGCTGTAAGAAGAGATTTACTTTCATTCCTCCTCACTGCAGATTTCTCCATCCTGCCTTTGCCTCCAGACCTTCACACACACTCACACACTCACACACTCCAGCTCCTGCTGAACCTTCAGCACGTAGGTGTGGAAAACGTTCTGCGACAGCTCCAAATAAAGCAGAGGCCTGTTTATAAACTTCTCTGCAGTCGACTGAGAGTCGGTTGTGTTGTGAAGTCAGCACACATCCCAGAGTGATTCTTCAAACAGCTGCTGTGCTTCACTGAGTTACAGCCGGATTCCAGGGCCCATTGTTGTTTTGTCTGATTTCTGAAGACAAAGAAAAGTATCGTCTTAACTTTACCACATCGCCGCGGCAACAACACGGACAAACTCCTGTCAGCCGCCTCACGCTGCTTCAGTTCTGCCACAGCAAAAGGATTGAAAGAGACTGGAGACTCTGCAGGAGCAGCAGATGATTCGGGGGGATTCTTCTTCTTCTTCGGGGCCGACGGGGGCGACTCGTTTGCGGCTCTTTGTGATGATTGGCTGAGAACTTCCAGGCCGCCGCCGCCACCGCCGCCGCTGTTTCAAACGCGTCACGTTTTGTGTTGGAGACAGTTACCGGCGCTGTCAGGTGGCCGGGCCGGCGTGTGAATGGCGCCGACTCGGCAATTAGCGCCTCCACTCCCTCCTGACGTCCCGCGTGTGTGTGGAGTGGAGATGAAAGTGCAGAATGGAGTTTATGGAGAGAGATAACCTGAGAGGAGCCGATACATCCGCAGATCTGGATTCTAACTCTTCCTGACGGCCGTATTAGCACCGCAAGAACCCAGAGAAATGAGATGAAGAGGCTCCAGAAACAAAGCGATGATGGTGATGAGGCTGAGCAGAGCCGCAGATGGACGTTTGAGTCGTTTGATGAGTCAGCAGTGAAACGACTCTCTGTCTCTCCAGCCACCATTACTACCTGCAGACCTGGCAACGCACTGGGAGAAGCCCCTCAGTCATAGAGAACCGTGTGTGTGTGTGTGTGTGTGTGTGTGTGTGTGTGTGTGTGTGTCTCTCCTGCTACACGCTCTTCTGGCTGGCAGCTGAGTGCGCTCGTTTTTGCGAGCCCGTGCCGGACCTGCAGGAGAATCTCATTACCCCCGTTGCCGCTCCCCCCCCCACCCTATAGTTGCCAGTTGCCTGATCTCAGCGTTCGGTCTGTGAGACTCTTGAGGGACGCGGCTCGTTCCTCCTGTGGCTCTCAGGCAATCAGAGCGGGAGAATCCATCACAGACCTGGACACGCCGCCCTCTGCAGCCCACTGAGCCCCATTTTGAGCCTCATAATGCTTTCCAAATCATCACTCCATTAGTCCAGGGTGAGGTAAACAGGGGAGGGGAGGGGCGGAGGATGAGGAGGGGGAGGAGGGAGGAAGAAGTGACAACGGAGAACAAGCTCATTGATTTCTCCTTCAGAAGTGATCATTCAGTGCAGCCGAGCGTGTTTGGCGTTTTTAGAGCTCTTGAATGACGGGGCCACGCAGGAGGAGGAAGACGAGGAAGAGGAGGAAGAGGAGGAGGAGCACGAGGAGCCCCCACCTCATGTCAAACAGAGCCGTCCTTAACAAGATGATGTATTGGAAATTACTCTGCGCATCTTTGCAATGTATCTCTCTCAGCCAGTGTGTGTGTGTGTGTGTGTGTGTGTCCAGAGTCACCACATATCCCCTCTGCGTCAGGTGTGATCCTATAACACACACACACACACACACACACACACACACACACACACACACACACACACACACACACAGACACACACACACACACACACACACACACACACACACACACACACAAAGCTGTCCAATAACATTTACAGGGGGGTTTGGTATTTTTTACGACCTCTTTTTATTTAGATCCATTAAATCATTACATGCAATACTACACGCTTCATAAACCCTAAGCATGGAGGAGGAGGAAGAGGAGGAGGAGGAGGAGGAGAAGGACGCTCTCCTTCTTCACACATTCACCCGGACGCTCTCCTTCTTTATTCTTTCCCGCTGAGGTTGATCTCCCTCATGTGTTCTGAGTGGAGGCGAGCGTCTGAAGGCTGCGTTCACAGGACTCACTCTCTTTAGACTCATGTTCTAATTTCATTTCCCCGCAGGAGATTTGGCTCTGCTTTGCTAATTGGAAAGGAAACCTGCAGGAATGAAGTCGTCGCAGTGCGTGTGCGTGTGCGTGTGTGTGTGAGTGTGTGTGAGACTATATGATTAACACTACATCCATATTAAAGCAGGACTTCTCTCGTCAGCGCGGCCCTGGCAGTGACAAATTGTCTCCCAGGTGTCTTGTGGGCACCGAACACAACACGGAGGAGATAAGAGCCCAGCAGCCCGGCCTCCCTGCCAGAGGACAACACAGATATGAGAGAACTCCTGTATAACGCACAACCCACAACCCAGAAGAAGACAGATTCAGACAACACACACACACACACACACACACACACACACACACACACACACACACACACACACACACACACACACACACACACACACACACACACACACACACACACACACACACACACACCGGCAACTTCCTCAACCTAACATCCCCCCCCCCTTCACCTTGAGTGTAGTCATGAAATCCGTTTCCATGGCTTTAGGGGTCAGGGACTTGTTATAGAACATATTGTTATTGTCTCACACACACACACACATGCAAACACACGTAAAACTCTTTAACTCATGAATATGCTCCTCTGCACACACACACACACACACACACACACACACAGTAAGTCCATTACTACTCCATCATTTCCTCATCATTAGCTGCTGTTAATCCCTGTAGATGGCAGCTATAGGTTGAGCTTTAGGAAGACACCAATTTGAATGCCTCATAAATTACATAATTATTAAAGCAGACTGAGGCGTACGTGAGGGACATGTTCAATAAAGTGTGTTCAAGCAGGAGGGAGCACAGTCCTCTTCTATATGCTAACTACTGGACTGCTACGTCACAGAACCTTCCAACAGGAGAAGACGAAGACGGCGGACGAGACGGGACGAGACAGGACAAGGTGGGACAAGGTGGGACGTCCTTCTTCCTCCTAATCTCTCCTAATCATATTTAGCTGAGCTCAGATTGGGCCTTGAACGCACCACGTGTAGAGCTCTTTCTTTGCAGGCGTCCATTCTTTTTCTGTCTCTGATGCTTCTAACCCTAAAGAATGTGGACTCCAGGAAAATCAGGTGTTAGTCTGAACTCGCCTGAAACGCGTCGCCATGGAAGCCACTGATTATTGCTTTATACTTCCATGATGGTTTAAAAGCATTTTCCTCCATCAAACACAGAACCAGACTGAGCTTCGAACTTCTTTGTCCTCCACTGATCGTCTGTGAGATTTGATATTCAGTCAAGTTTAAAAGAAACGTGTTGAATTCAGGATCAAGATCACAGATCTACACATGAAAACACACAAATACAGGAAGCTCTCTTCATAACGGAGGGTTAAATGTGTGTGTGTGTGTGTGTGTGTGTGTGTGTGTGTGTGTGTGTGTGTGTGTGTGTGTGTGTGTGTGTGTGTGTGTGTGTGTTAGTGTGTGTGACTCACTTTTTACACAGCAACTGTTAATACAGTTGTTTCTTTTTGTTTTCCGGCAACCAAATGCACACACACACACACACACACACACACACACACACACACACACACACACACACACACACACACACACACACACACACACACACACACACACACACACACACACACACACACACACACACACACACACACACACACACACACCATCTGCCACAGGCACAAAGTGATGATATTCTGCCAGTAATCTGATATTTATGCAGTTAACCTTTTCATTCTAAGTGAGTGAGAGGAGCTTAAGTAAGCAAGTTGCTGTTGTTGATTGAATAAGCGCTGCTCCATGATGTGTGTAATGGGCTGAGTGGTCGCTCTGGTGCCTCTGGCGGCCCCTCTTGTGCCCTCTGCTCCGCAAAAACTCATCTTCCTCTCCGTCACTGCTGGACGCACTGATGGAACGCAGGACTCTGACACAGAAGCTCAGCTGTCAGGTAGAAGCCTCTGCATTTATAATCAGGCTGCAGCGCTCACACCTGCTGAGTCCTGCGTTTAGATTTAATCTCACGTTTAGAGCTTTTAACACAGAGATGATTGATGTGGCTTCATGCAGACTGGGAGGTGTGGAGCAGATCCTGATTGATCATAGCTTTGTTGTGTTGACGGTGGAGGATCCTGATCCATACTGAACCTGTAGGAGACGTTTGTTTGATAAACAGCAGCACTTTCATTCCATTTACACGAATGACTCCGCCGCACGCTTTCATCAAAGACAATGTTACAGCTGAGGCAATTACAAGAGACGGACAAATAGGGAACATTCACATATAATATGAGGTGTTTCATGTGAATGCAAGCCAATGAAAAGGCAATAATGAAGGATAGATCTCTGCTGAAGGCTCACACACACACACACACACACACACGCGCACACACACGCGCACACACGCACACACACACACACCCACAGAGCTGCTTATCACTCAGAGCTGGTTGAACATGTTATACGGTATTATAATATGAAACTAAGTTGGATGCTATCTGAGTTTTTCCATTCGTTTAAAAATCAGATTAAAGATTCATGACAGAGTGAATTCTTGACGACTAAAAAGCCAAAGAAGAGTCAGAGGGAGAGATGAAAGGGCCGGCGTCTGTGTGAGTGAAATCAAACTGGAGACAGATGAAGAAGAAGAGGAAGAGTCCGGACCGTATAATGGATATCGACCCTACTGAGGAACGATCTCACCGAGCTGAGAACAAACACCAGCAGCGGGGAATCCAGACAGACGGAGCGCCGGCCTGCAGGAGCCCGGAGGTCAGAGTGAGGCGGTGACTCCTCCCCCCCCCCCTCTGGGAGGAGAGAGGAGGGCGGGCCGGGCGCCGACCCCTGAGAGCGCCCGGGAGACTCCAGGGAGGGGAAAGGTGAGGCGCAATCAAGGACAGAGGACGCCGCCGGCAGGTGAGGGTAATGAGAGGAGACGCAGCCGCTTTACCCAAGTGGAGGAGAAGGTGAAGAGTTTGCTGTTGTTGTTGAGAAGGAGACGTCTCTCCACCGGCTTGAATTATGGAGAACAACCTTTTTCCCCACTACAAACACAAACGAGGCTGCACAGGCTGGTGAAGCCGTCTGTGTTACTAAAACCTCCCCGAGGAGAACTTAGCTTTGAAAATACGACCCTGGGAGCCGCCCGCCGCCGCCGCCTCCATAACGCACCTCTACAGAATAAGAGCCGGTCCACGCCTTCGCCATCTGCGTCTTGATATGCGACGTGGGAGCGGAGCAGATTAAAGACATCGGGAAACATGCAGCATCGCACGTCGCCGGGGAAACGTAAAAAAATCTGACTTTCCCTCAAACGGCTCAGCGGGGAGACGTTGAGGCGACCTCGCCGAACCGCAGCACGTCTCACACACATACGCAGATAGATAACCTTGATTTATACAAAGATATCACAACGGAGCTCTGAGACGAGTGTGAGGCCTGGGCCAGTCAGAGTACAGTGTGTGTGCGTGTGTGTGCGTGTGTGTGTGTGTGTGTGTGTGTGTGTGTGTACAGTACGAGGGGCTACAAGGTCGGCCGAACCGCCTGTTACTGCATTACCGCTGAGACAATCTTCAGCAATACTATGATTCCGCTTGTTGCTCTGCGTTTGACCCCAAAGCCCTGAACTCAAGAGAACACGGAGGAAAGGAAAACGTTTTCACCGGGATCAATAAACGGAGCACAGGACCTGCTGTTAGTAAGCAGCGTGTGTGTGTGTGTGTGTGTGTGTGTGTGTGTGTGTGTGTGTGTGTGTGTGTGTGTGTGTGATTTAATGGGCGTTTCCCTCAGTTAAAGAGCGTCGCCTCTGCAGGAACACATTATATGTAATGGCAACAATTTGACGTTTTCAGCGAACGATTCCCTCTTTTTTAATCTCGGCGTTATTGCAGCTTGATGGAACATTTGGTTACATAATCAGCATCAACGAGCCTCTCTGATCCTCCTGAGTGAGTCATGATGTCACACTAGCAAAGGGACAACGCGTGCTTTAGTGACTGTAACACAACGCCACATTTGTTGTGCGTTTGCTTGCGTAACTCTCCAGGTGTTACACTGAGCCGCCAGTCACATGGAGGACCTGAGTCACTGTCACACACCGATCCAGCCTGACAGCTGCAGGTTACACACACACACACCAAGCCTCCCTCCCTCTCCCTCTCTCTCTCTCTCTCTCTCCCTCTCCCTCTCTCTCTCTCTCCCTCTCTCCCTCTCTCTCTCTCTCTCTCTCTCTCTCTCTCTCTCCCTCTCTCTCTCTCTCAGGTTGGAGTTGCAGGTCTGTCAACTCAGCTGGGGCTCAGGGTGCAGGGCTGCATAGAGGAGATAGCAGGGCTAACTGTACACACACACACACACACACACACAGACACAGACACACACACACACACACACACACACACACACACACACACACACACACACACACACACACACACACACACACACACACACACACACACACACACACACACACACACACACACACACACACACACACACACACACAGATACATGCAAGCACAGCAGCACGGTTGACCTCGGTTGAGTCGCTGAGCTTGAATGAGGGAAACAGGAAAGAGCTTCAACCACAACGAATCAAAGTGTTCTTCACTAAGGTGGCAACATAATCCTTTACCATTACCTGTGTGTGTGTGTGTGTGTGTGTGTGTGTGTGTGTGTGAGATGTAGAGTGGAGTCTGAGTGGCTTCTATTCATTCAGTCTTTCCACATTCTGAGCATTCAGGATCACAATCAAAGCAAATAGAAACAAAACTCTACAGACAGAAGAAGAAGAAGAAGAGACTGAGGCTTACAGAGAAACAAACTGGGATTGAGTCACAATAAAGGCTGAGCCGCTCTTCATCCAGACAAATCAAACAATAGAGCCGATAAGAGCCCAGATGTTTCACAGCCCAGATGTTTCAAACGTTGAGACGCAAGAAAACGTAGCGGCGGCCTCGGGGATGAAGAGCGCTCACAGCAGGAAGGAGGGAGGAAGCTTTACCCCGGCTGGCTGAGGTGGCCCGGATCTGATACGGCACGGAGCAGCAGACAATGCGGGGAGGGAGACAGGGAGAGGAGGAAGAGGAGGAGGAGGAGGAGGGGGGGGAGGGGGAGCCCACTGGTGAAGGAGGAAGGGGATGGATGCCTTCTGATGGCACAAATGAAGATGTGATTCTATTAATGAAGGCTGATTGATAAGTTCTGAGCCTGATGCATATTGAGCGTGTGCTGGCGGGAGGAAGGGCGAGGAGTGCAGTGATTCCTGCTGACATCCCTCTAACATCAGTCACATGATATTGAAGCAGTTCCATATGACAGAAGTAGCTTGGTCCCCTTTGCCTCAGACACACTAATGATGATGTCACATGAGGCGTGCAGCATCGTCGTGGACGCCTGTGAGACGGAGATAACGTCCGGGCCGGCATCGCCCGTAGCAACACATAGATAGATTGTTAACACATCTGTAACACCGACGGCTCCCGGGTCTCCTGCTGGATTCAGAGCTCATCAGCCGACCCTCACACCTCTCCTCCTGTTCTCCCTGAGGAGGCGCCGTCGGCCTTCAGGCTCCTTCTCATTACAGGGTTGTGATGATTATCAGAGGTGTATTAGCGGCTTAATAGCCTTCAGTACCTGCACATGGATGATTATCATCCACAGGTAGCCTCATTTATTCCGCTGTTACACTCAGCCTAGCCTAGCGTCGGTCGCACCCACACAGGCCACAATTTCACACCTCGCCGTTTCACCTCGGCGCCCGCCCGTCATTACGGCGCGGTAACGAGACGGCGTGGTAATTACAGCGACACCTCATTACACTCAGAAACATGTGACGGGTTGACTCAGGTAACCGTGCCAAAGCTAGCAGACTGACAGCGTGAGCCTGTTTGTAAGCACTCTGCAGGAGCGCGTGATGGATCTCACACAGATTGTTGCTTTGGCCTCGGCGGCTGCAGCATCAGCTGACAATCAACAGAGACGCTACAGCAAATGGTTCGACTCATGCGTTCCTTAAATGTGTTTTCATGAAACTGATGAATACGAGATCAAAACGTTCCATCATAAACTTTGAAGAGAGACAAGAAAAGAATGTGTGTGTGTGTGTGTGTGTGTGTGAGATGAGATAGGTAGTGTGAACTATTCTTCATGAAAGTGTTGCCGGGGGCTTTGTGAGCTACAAAGTCGCCCCTCAGATCAAACACAGAGTGAGGTCATCAGTCATCACAAGCTGGGATATTCTCATAAGAGATAATAATCTATGTTTATACTCCCTCATTTTCACCTCTTCCCTCATGTATTCACACATGGGACGAGTCGATGAAACCTCAGAGTGAAACGCCGCAGCCGCCGCCGCCGCAGCCGCCGCCGCCTCGATCTGAACCGTAGAGCCTGTTAGAGCTCAGCACACAGATCCTGTACGTCCACCTTAATGCAGAGCCGCGCTGTTTGGTCCACACAAAGCTTGACCATGAAGAATTGGAAGAAATGGGGGCGTTGAAGCCTTTTTAGCACTTACGTGTTCAGCTGTCCCTGAACGTCACGTGACCTCTGCTCCACCGCTCCTCCTCCTCCTCCTCCTCCTCCTCCTCCTGGAAGCCTAAAGGTAAGAAAACAGCAGATTTACTCTCACATTAGCTTCAGCTCACATCCAGACATCACAAAGACCACATTCAATTCAATTCAACTTTATTTATAAAGCAACAAGTCACAACAAACGTTATCTCGAGGCACTTTACACACACACACACACACACACACACACACACACACACACACACACACACACACACACAGAGGAAAGTGACCCAACGTTCCCCAATGAGCGACAGCAGGAAGGAAGAAACATCGAGCAGAGCCGAGCTGCAGGTGGGCGACCATCTGCCCTGCCCTGAGCGGATGGGATGGGATGAGAGAGAGAGAGAGAGAGAGAGAGAGAGAGAGAGAGAGAGAGAGAGAGAGAGAGAGAGAGAGAGAGAGAGAGAGAGAGAGACTGAACTAATATGGGGAATTAGAGATCAACCAGCTATCCCATGACCCCTAAAGGACTAGGCACAAAAGGCCTCACACACACCAAGCCTCTCTCTCTCTCTGTCTCTCTGTCTCTCTCTCTCTCTCTCTCTGGTTGGATTCCAGCTGGTCAGAGTGTGTGAATGTGAGGTGGTTCTGGATCAAAGCCTGCTTGCTCTCCCAGCTCTTCTCGTGCTGAAGCTGGATCTGCGGCGGCGCTCATGAAAGACCTGAAGCTCCACCGCCTCGGCCCAAACAGAACAGTTTGGTCGTTTCCACAGTGAAACAATGAAAAGGTTTTAAGAACCTCCGTGCAAGCCGAGCTGAAAAGGAGGCGACGATCGGAGCGAACGCTCAGCGGGACAGAACTAACTGTGGGCTCACACGGTACGAGAGGCAAGCAAGGTTTAACTCCACTTTCATCTGATTCGATGCGAGGACCCCTGCTGGCTCTGAAGGCCTCTCTGCCAGGC
>NW_027466824.1:290000-345000 GCF_046128005.1 Genypterus blacodes
CTCTCCTTCTGAACCAATCCATAGATCAATAGATCGCCTTGTGGTTTGTTCACAAGTATTTTCATTTGGGAGCTGATTTGTTTTGTTATGTTTCAGGTTCTGAGGCGAGTGAGAGCAGAGAGTTCCTCAGCAGGAACTACAATCAGCTGCTCACTGGTTTGAACGCCGCCTTGAATTATCCATGCAGGCCGGGTGAAGACGCCCACAGGGGGGTAAGAGAGAGGAAGAGGATGATGAGGATGAGGAGGAGTCTAATGATGGGTGCCAGACTCCGCATATGTTATAATAAAGCCTGAAGCGAGGCCGGGGCGGAGACGACGCCTCCCCAGAGGGGCGGCAGAGTTATCGTGCTCCTCCTGCTGCTGTTATAGATCAGCTGGAGGCCAAATTTACTACGGCTATAACTAAAAAGGAGGGAGCACCGACCAATAACCTTCATTTTGTCTCCCGGTCCAGCAAAGGGAGGTCCATTAGCTGTTCCATTGTGCCGCGTTTCACATTAGATTTTGTAAGACGTGACCATATTGTGCCAGTTAGCTCATTTAGCAACATTACCGGCTAAGTGGCCCGGGATGTAACGTAAAAGGAGCGCTTAGTCCTGATCTATGCGTCGTTAAGGTCAGAGCTTAGACGAAGGTGCACAGTGGGAAATATATATCAATGCAAAAATGGCCAGAAAATGGAGAGGAGAAGAGGAAAAGCTATGGATGAATAACTTACGAAGCGTAGACGGAGCTTCATCCCCTCGCCGCCGTAACGGAGACGGGGCGTCTCTCACTGAACGCTTCAATCGATCACACAACAGGTGAAGCAACGTGTTTGAATCTCAACTGCAACTTTCCGTAAACTTTTCCCGCAGCTGCCGACCGACCGACCGACGCTCCGCCTTACGAAACCGTTTCCAAGCAACATCAACGTTCCTGCTTGTGATTGCGTGAGCGACTTTGGGGACATGTCAGGTCTGAACACACACATTTCCTTCTGGGTTACTGGCTTGTTGCATCATTGGGCTCATATCAAGCTTGAAGTGACAGACGGCTACTCTGACATTCTCCCTGTAAACATCTCTTCATCTGTGTGGACTTGGTTGTTCTCCTCTGTAACCTGAGGCCTGGAGAAGGAGGAGAAGCCCTCCTGACCACAAAGCTCCCTGCCTGCGCAAACTCAACATGCGTGTGGCCGTCTCCTCCTCCATTTTGTCCTTCCCCCCCTGAACACCGTCTCTGCTCTTCTGATTCATTTCCTCCATTCCCTCGCACGCCGCCAATGGATTATAAAAAGTCAGCGAAGGTGCAGACTCGCTGTCCAGAAGGTTTTATTGAGCACACACACTGCTACTGATACGAAGGCAGAGTGGATGAGATGAGGCCGGGTTTGGAATGGAATGGAGCCGCGTGTGACGGCGCTGCCCCGTCCCGCCTTCTCATCACTCAATCCACACGGCTGCCTCTGTGCTCTGAATACACAAGCATACTGTCACGCTTCATCGCCCCTCTATAGTGTGTGTGTGTGTGCGTGTGTGTGCATGTGTGTGAGTCTATAAGTGAGCACAGGTGAACCGGCACTGCATTTAAATGTACCTGTGTATTTGTTCGTTGAATAATGAATGAATGCATGTATGACTGTGAGAACATGTCAGTCAATCTACTGTGTGTGTGTGTGTGTGTGTGTGTGTGTGTGTGTGTGTGTGTGTGTGTGTGCCAGTTGTGTGTGTGCGTGTGCATGTAAGTATATTTTCCTTCTTATTTTACAGGGAAAGTCAAACTTATTAACCCTTTTCCTACACTTATTCCTTTACGTGTGTGTGTGTGTGTGTGTGTGTGTTAGTGTTTACATAAGGTGCCCGTTTCCTAGCGACTCAATAATTTGAAGGAAGGAGGCGTGGATGAAATGGGTAGACGGGGACTTTGCATTATGACCCTATAGATCTGTAGACTCCAGCTCTGAGGCCCCTCCCTCAGGTGTCATGAGGACTTGAGCACACGTTCAGATCTGTCACTCAGATTTCCCAGGTGGATTGAAGTTACGAGAGCTGCAGCAGATTAAAAAGACCTTTAGGTTGATTTATACACCTGTTTGTGTGTGTGTCTGTGTGTTGGGGGGCGTGGGCCGCGGTTCCTTTTTGGTTTGTGTACACCATTAAGGTTTGTGTTAGCGTTACTGTGGCAACCTTAGGCTGTAACCCAGGTCTAAGGTCAGGGAGAGGGGGGAGAATGTGACGGTAAATTATGTCTCAGTCACCGCCAAGATGAAGAGGCTGTTAGCTGTGCGGGGTGGGAGGGGGGAGGAGTGGAGGGGGGGAGGATGATGAGTGGGTGGGCGTGCGTCTGCTTGTTGAATGCGTGCGTGTGTCAGCCGCCGTGTATTTACATGATGTTTATGTGGAGTTAATGGCAAACGCATCATGTGGGGATTCATGTGCTGCACCGCCTCAAGAGCTCCCGTGAGAGGTTTGTGTGTGTGTGTGTGTGTGTGTGTGTGTTTGTGTTTGTGTGTTTGTGTGTTTGTGTGTGTGTGTGTGTGTGTGTGTGTGTGTGTGTGTGTGTGTGTGTGTGTGTGTGCCCTTAAGTGCTGCCACAGTTTTGTAATCAAATTAAACTGAAGACGGCTCTGAGATATTCTTCAAAATTGTATGAAGACATAGTTCTTGAGACTTCACTTCAGTTTGACAAATACTGCTGTGCTCACTGAGTGCAAACAGGCCATTTTCAACGACTAACCCTTCAAGGACGCAAAAAAGCCTGCTGTCCTCTGATTGGTCGGCTGTGCCCAAACACTCTGAGCCCTCCACGCTAAGATCTACCACAAAAGAAGAAGAAGAAGAAGAGAGATTATAAACAAACCTGGACCTCTGAGTCGCTCTGTTTATATATGTGAGAATGATTTTTGCGTCTTTCAATACAATAAGAGTGGAGTCCCGTTTTCACTCAGACATTGGCCCTATTCATTCAGAGTGTGTGTGTGTGTGTGTGTGTGTGTGTGTGTGTGTGTTTCTCCCATTATCATGCAGCAACAGTAACCCTGCTCCTCTTTGGTAATGGGACGATGCAGACACAACATCTATCTGATCTTCCTGTAAAGGCCATTAGTGAGCTGCCATGTGTGATGCATCTGCAGAGGCTTATCACAAATATTAAATAGGATGCAAGGCGAATAAAGAGCGACCTTAAGGTAAAATAACAACGTTTACTATGATGACAGATAAACAAACACCGGCCCAAGCCTCCGCCCTGCTGATGTGCCTCTGAGCAGGACATCGAGCTGCTGTCGGCTTGCTCCGCTGATCCCTGACCTCCTTGTAGGGGAGGGGGGATTGAAAAGGAGAGTCTCCCTTCGGGGCATCAACCCAATATCACAGAAACACACTCCGACACACACACACACACACACACACACACACATCAGCCGCTGCTCTCTGCATACCAGCGCACATCAGTCACACGCCGCTCGTTTCATTATTCCTCCTGTAGCGAGATTCCCCGGGGGGATGAGTTTCATCACCATCCATGCACGCCAAACACACACACACCTACGCTCACTCGTCTGGGCACACACACGCCAGAGTTTCGATGTCAGAGGGGAATTATAATGGGAGAGCGTTTCCTGTTCTCGGGTCTGTGGTTTAGATGAGGAAGGAGCTGCTGATGTTCCAGGTGTTTGGTCACATGATGCACTGTGATTGGTCCTGAGCTCTGTTCATTCAGACTCAGGCTCCACTCTTACTGCCTGCCTGCCCAGGATTGATTTCCAGATAGAGTTTGGCCTTCACCTCGTCTCCACTCCTCACACCGGCTCGCTCTCTTTCTTGCCGTCTCATCACTCGCACTTTGTTTTTCCCTCTCCTACCTCGCTGTCTGTCTGCTTCCCTGTTCCTCTGTGTGCCAGTCTGACTCCAGCCTCGCTCTTGTACGTGCTCATCAAAAGCAGCCGGCGGAGGAAGAGGAGGAGGAGGAAGAGCAGCGCTGTGTGATTATTCATTGAGCGGAAAGCAGCACAGCTCTTCCACTCTCACTCACTCAGCCCATGGCCAGTTTGCCTATCTGTGATTAAATTCATCAGGATCCTCCTCTACACAGAACATGGACTCCTCAGAGATCATCCATCAACAACGCTCCCTCCATCTCTGTGCTACCCACACACCCACACACACACACACACACACACACACACACACACACACACACACACACACACACACACACACACACACACACACACACACACACACACACACACACACACACACACACACACACACACACACACACACACTCGTCCTTTACATCTATGTTCAAACGTCGACAACAATCCATGGTTTGGTAACAGAGGGAGCGTCTCTGCATGCAGGTCCTCACCTGAGGAGGTCCTCACCTGAGGCCACGCCCCCTCATACGCCAATCAATCAGTGAGTCATGGAACAGGTTTGTCCGTTTGTTTCAGCCTTGTTGTGAGCATTTGCACTCACAGACATGTCAGTCAATGTTTCGCAGATTTGGAGTAATCCCGTGGAGTTGTTGTCATAGCAACACATGGGTAGGATCAATGCGGATGTAAACAGGGTGAGATCACAGCTGGAGACGTACGCAACTCTGGCCAACTTCACGGCCGGTGCAATAACCATGAGGTCGCCTCTAATTCAGGGTATTGCGCAATCACTAAGACCCCCCCCTGTGGCCCGCACTGATGCTGAAGAACACACAACCAATAACTGTGTGTGTGTGTGTGTGTCTCTTTACTAATATGGATATTAATGGAGGAGGAAGTGACACACAGTTTAGCAGAATATGCTGGTGTTTAAGTGTTCCCAGGTGTGTGTGTGTGTGTGTGTGTGTGTGTGAGCTGGAATAGAGACGACAGAGAGGATAAGACCAATAACTTAAGCACAACTGAGACGACTTGGCGGTAATAAGAACACAGCTCCTCTCTAGACAATAACTGCTTCTGCACGATTACACCGACTACTTAAGCGTTTCATTTGCAAGCCACCTTCTTCTTCTTTCTCTCTCATTTTGGCTGCTTTTGTATTTGCTTTTACTGCTTAGGAAGCTTTTAAATCCTTGATTGTGTTTCTAAATACAGTATATCATCCACACAGTCAACATGGGAGCACCTCATTATCCTCCTTAATTGAATCTTGCTTTTCTAATCAAAGCTCTGAAACGCAGATAAAGCATCAGAAAGGTTTCACTCACTCAGGCTCGTTGTCTCAATCTGGCATTCATTTCCTTTCATTGACTTAAATCATCCTAATTACTTTGACGTGACGCCGTTTATCAGGAGAACGAGGCGCTGAGAGACGCCAGCTCGGGCTTTTCTTAGCCGTGTAATTGATGGACTCGAGGCGTGTGCTTACACATGCGGGCGCGCAGATATGGAGTCCATTTCTACTCTGACATCTTTTGTGGTTTAATGTTCAACAGAGATGCAAAACTCTGAAGCTCCTCATGTCTCTCTGTTATTGATGTGGGAAAAAGTTTATTCCAACAAGGTCCTGAGTAGAAATGAAAGCCTTAAACTGTCCTATTTGAGGGGAAATGTTAATGAATGGAAACACGCCACAGAACCCTACAGACAGAGACGCCACTGGAATATGAATGGAAGCGGAGGGAAACTCCACACTTTGGCTATTTAAGCTCTGTTGATGTTTCTGCTCGGTGGCTTTTTGAGACTCACAGCTTCCACACACACACACACACACACACACACACACACACACACACACACACACACACACACACACACACAGCTTCTCTTATTCATGCAAACTTCAATCCCCCCCTTCCCCCCCAAACAGGCCATTACAAGCCAAATTGATATTATGCAAATGAGCTAGAAAATGAGCATAAGGGATGCGCGTTGTACTACAGAGACGATCCGAGGCTGCCAGCCGTCTCAGTAAATGGCGTCCTGGCATGTGAGGCTGGGAGGACGAGGCGGCGGCAGCGGCGGCAGCAGCAGGGGGCTTTGTGCCTCTCGGTGCCGCCTGGAGCCCTGCTGGAGTTTCAGATCTGGTGATTGGGTCGCGAGGGTTAACGCTACAGATTTGGGTGAAAGCAGGAAAAAGGGAGAATTCTTCACTGCAGCAGAGGCGGAGAAGAGGAGAGTGTTGGAGAGGAGAGAGCTTTGAGAGTCTTTGATTAGAGTCCACTGGCTCATTGTGAGAGCTCTGATTGAAGCACCAAAGGGTTCTGGGTTTGGGATTCTTCTTTCTTTCCTTCCCCTGGCCTCCTCCGTCTCTGTGTGTCGACACTTTGTCACGCCAGGCTTCTTCTTCCGTCCTGATTATCTCACCTCAACATCCATAGTCATTCATTAATTGGTGTAATACAGCATAATGAGGCTCTACTTGATAGCACACACACACACACACACACACACACACACACACACACACACACACACACACACACACACACACACACACACACACACACACACACACACACACACACACACACACACACACACACACACACACACACACACACACACACACACACACACACACAGCCAGGCACACTTTGTCTGTTCCATAAGGAAGTCACAGGAGAAAATGCTCATTCACAGCTGGAAAAAGAGAAAAAAGTGGCCCAAGGCTGAATTTCCTCCAAAGGCGTTGCATAATTCAGGAGGAGGCTCTCCTCTGCTCTCCTCTGCTCTCCTCTCCTCTCCTCTGCTCTCCTCTGGGCCCCTCCCTCCTGACAAACAGACAGACCAGGTATAAATCTGACCTGATACACACACACACACACACACACACACACACACACACACACACACACACACACACACACACACACACACACACACACACACACACACACACACACACACACACACACACACACACACACACACACACACACACACACACACACACACACACTGCGTCCGTCCCTCTGGCCTAAAGGAAAACACACTCCGTCCTCTCCTCCCACATTATCGGCGATCAGTCGGGCGCAGATGCAAGCGAATGTTCTCGGCGTAAATATTGGAATGGATAAAATGCTGGGTCTTCTTTTAAAGTTCTGCGCCGTCTTCCAGATGAAGCTCATGGGCCTTGAAAGAACATAAAGGTAAACTAACACACCTGAGAGTGGAACAGTGGAGGGAAACGGGAACATGTCCTCATAAATGAAACAGTTCCCGTTTGTGTCGTTTGTTTTCCTTCCAGTCAGCTCCATTTTTCCTGTGAGATGATGAATTGATCACTTAGGTACGCGTGCCTGTCTGCCATCTGATCCCTGCCATCCCGCACGCACAGACAGACTGGAAACGCCTCGTCCATTACGACACAAACACAGCGTCGGCGCTCACAATAGAAATGTAAATACAGCAGCGAATTCATCAGAGTCAGAGGGAATAAAGCGTTTAAGCAAATGAAAGCTGTTCATCAAAACACACACACACACACACACAGAGAGAGAGGCGAGCCAGAGGCCGGGCGGAGCCAAGTGTGGGGGGGATTTTTGTGATTTGACTTCTCATCACATTTGGCTCCTGTTTGCTAACTAAACAGACAAAACAACAGGAAATCACAAACAAGACGACAAATCCAGACTCTGTGTGTAAATGTTGACACAGCTGCCAAACGAGTGTGTGTGAGGGGATTAGACCCGTCATGACTCAAGCTGCCTTCATGTGACGTACACACAGATGTCACACTCACACACACTCAAACACACACACACCTGACAGAGACGTCACACACGTCACGTCTTGCCGTGAAGGCCGAGGCTTTGGCTGAACTCTTCAGGCTTGACTGGCGTCTCAAGTCTGTGCCAGGACCTGCCGGGTTTGTCCAGTAACTCTTCCTGTCTGCCTGTGTAAAGAACAACCAACAGCTGCCAGAAGCCAAATCACCAGGATTAAAAGCTTCCATAAAGAATTAACGATGAATGTTTGTACGCTTGTCTGAAGCCGTTACAGGGTCGAGTGTGTGAGGGCAGGAAGTCCACAGGTCCTCAACAGGACCGGAACACAGCGCCGCACGGGGCCTGAGCTCCAGTCAGGCTGAGCTCCAGTCAGGCTGAGCTCCAGTCAGCCTGAGCTCTAGTCAGTGACATAGAAACCGGCTGAGGCAGATGAAACTTAATCAAACATCCTCACGCTCTCACAGACGTAATAACTTGCAGCAGAGCTCTTCTTGTCTCAGGACGTTTCACTCTGCAGGCCTCAAACACACACACACACACACACACACACACACACACACACACACACACACACACACACACACACACACACACACACACACACACACACACACACACACACACACACACACACACACACACACACACACACACACACACACACACACACACACACACACACACACACACACACACACACACACTCCGCCTGGCGTTGAGAGGTTTGGCCTTTTTCACTCAGTGCACACACGCACGCCGCTTCAGCAGGGAAGACAATTAAAGTGAAAATGCGTTGAAGTACAGAGTGTGTGATGGATTATGTGTAGGCTGAATGTCAAACTGCCTCGTGTTGGTTTAGCAGATTCATCTCACACTGAGCAGCCAGACGACAAGAACCTCAACCTCCGCTTCAACACAGAGCCTGAACCTCCGCTTCAACACAGAGCCTGAACCTCCGCTTCAACACAGAGCCTGAACCTCCGCTTCAGTACAGAACCTGAACCTCCGCTTCAACACAGAGCCTGAACCTCCGCTTCAACACAGAGCCTGAACTTCCGCTTCAACACAGAACCTGAACCTCCGCTTCAACACAGAACCTGAACCTCCGCTTCAGTACAGAGCCTGAACCTCCGCTTCAGTACAGAGCCTGAACCTCCGCTTCAACACAGAACCTGAACCTCCGCTTCAGTACAGAGCCTGAACCTCCGCTTCAGTACAGAGCCTGAACCTCCGCTTCAACACAGAACCTGAACCTCCGCTTCAGTACAGAGCCTGAACCTCCGCTTCAGTACAGAGCCTGAACCTCCGCTTCAGTACAGAGCCTGAACCTCCGCTTCAACACAGAACCTGAACCTCCGCTTCAGTACAGAGCCTGAACCTCCGCTTCAGTACAGAGCCTGAACCTCCGCTTCAGTACAGAGCCTGAACCTCCGCTTCAACACAGAGCCTGAACCTCCGCTTCAGTACAGAGCCTGAACCTCCGCTTCCACACAGAGCCGGGACTCCAGTGGTGTTTACAGGCAGAGGAGCGTTCTTCTTCTTCGTCTGTTACCTCAGCCAGCACCATCACCCACCGTTTGAAGCTCCGGCCTCTTAAACCTGAGCTCAAAGCCGATTGGCCCCCGGTGCCCCTGTGACCTCAGCAGGGCAGAGCTCAGTCTTCTTCATCACTCAGAGAGAAGACATTTATCTGAGAGGCGTTTCATTCCTCCACATTAATTCTCTCTCACGTCTCTCTCGCTCCTCCTGAGGGATTTCCTCCCACTTCCGCTCGACTTCAATAACAATCCTGAAGAAACTGAGGGAGGGAAATCTCTCTTACACCCGGCGTCACCTCTCATCTCTTCACGTGTCCCTCAACTTACTTCAGCTTACGCCGACCGGGTTAGCTGAAGCTTCACAGACAGAAGCTCAAACTCAAGAATGAAGAATCGAATCCAGAAAGTCGTCTCCTCCTCGCTGCTGAACACAACATGGAGGTGATAAACAGCAACGACACACACAGATCGATTCGTGCATCTGCTTCCTGTCGTGGTCCGCTGCGTCGCGCTGAGCTCCTTATCTCCCGTCTCCTTGGTGGAGCAGCTTCTCTTCCAGGCGCCTCCAGCGGCACAGGAGCATCTAAAATCCTTCACTGGGACTTTGTTAATTGCATCACCCGGCAACGGTGACACGCTCTGATCCCCCCAGGGAGAACGCTGCTGCTTTCAATTTGCGTCAATCAAATTCACTGTGCTTAACCTTTTGTCAACTGTCAATCATCTGTTGGAACACAGCTTGGAGTAAAGGAGGAGGAGCTCTCCCCGGGTGGAGGAGGGCAGCGTGGAGAGTTTCCAGGTCTGAACAATCAACTCAGCATCGTGCAGGAGCGGGAGTGTGTGATTAGAGAAGCTGATGGGTTTTGTGTCTCTTTGTCCTCCGATGACACAAACAGATGAGTGATCACGTTTCTACCTCCATCAAAGTGAAGGTGGCAAAATCATGGAGAATAACTCTGAGCTCCTTTCTGAGCTTCATACGAACGTAAACAAAGAGCTTACACATGAACAGGATCCTGAACTTTCTCTCTGTCTTTATTATGCAACAGAATACAGGATTCTCCTCTTATAGAAGAAAGAAATGTGTCTAGCCACACACACACACACACACACACACACACACACACACACACACACACACACACACACACACACACACACACACACACACACACACACACACACACACACACAATGAAAGGAGAAAAGAGAGAGAGCGAGAGAGCGATAGAGAGAAAAAAGAGAGTGAGAGATAGAGACTGATAGAGAGATAGAGAGAGAGAGATGGAGAGAGAAAGACAGAGACACAGAGTGAGCGATAGAGAGAGAGAGAGAGAGAGAGAGAGAGAGAGACGGAGAGAGAAAGACAGAGACACAGAGTGAGCGATAGAGAGAGAGAGAGAAAGAGAGAGAGAGAGAGAGAGAGAGAGAGAGAGAGAGAGAGAGAGAGAGAGAGAGAGAGAGAGAGAGAGAGAGCGATAGAGTGAGCGAGAGAGAGAGAGAGAGCGATAGAGTGAGCGAGAGAGAGAGAGAGAGAGAGAGAGAGAGAGAGAGTGAGCGATAGAGTGAGCGAGAGAGAGAGAGAGACACACACACACACAGAGAGAGAGAGAGAAAGAGAGAGAGAGAGAGAGAGAGAGAGAGAGAGCGATAGAGTGAGCGAGAGAGAGAGAGAGAGCGATAGAGTGAGCGAGAGAGAGAGAGAGAGAGAGAGAGAGAGAGAGAGTGAGCGATAGAGTGAGCGAGAGAGAGAGAGAGACACACACACACACAGAGAGAGAGAGAGAAAGAGAGAGACAGAGTGAGAGCTAAAGGGCGAGAGAGTGAGATAGCGACAGAGAGAAACAGAGACAGAGGAGGAAAAATAAACTCTAAACTCTAAAGAAGAGTTCTCAAAGGCTTGTTGGGCTTTAAATGTGTTTCCAGTTTGTCATCAGTACGTTCTGTTGTTCTCTATAGTCCTGATGTTAAAGACACACACACTTTTACAGAGGGGTCAGCGCAGGGCACCTGTGGAACAGTTTTGGGGGTTGGGTGCCTTGCTCCGGCTTCCTCGGCCCATACAGGACTCAAACCGGCGACCCTCCGCTTCCCCAGCTGAGTCCCTATAGATTGAGCTCCTGCCTGTCTGGGTCTGAGGTGGGCTTCTCCTCTTCTGTGCGTTTACAGGGAGGAAACCTGGAACCTGCACCACACACACACTGAACACCTCCAATTCCTCAATCACCCACAGCAGCTGTTGCTAGGTAACAGTTCACCGCTGCATGGGCATACGAATGTTTTCATCAAAACAACGTGTCAACAGGCTATTAAAGTAAAGACCTAAAGCGTTTATATGTAAGGGAGGAGTGGCAGTGTGTGTGTGTGTGTGTGTGTGTGTGTGAAGGCATAACAAAGCTACATGGAGCAACACGGGCTCAGTCTGCAAGCGGCTCCTCTATCCTGCCCCTCTATCCTGCTCCTCTCTCCTCCTCCCGTGGCCCAGAAACCCTTGGCTGAACCGCTCGCAGTAAATATTCAGCCTCAGAACCCAAAACCCTACAGGGGAATCACTAATTAAGTAAGGAAACATCACCAGACTGAGGGGACGAGACGGGAGGAGAGAGGAAGTAGAGAGGCGTGAAGAAGAGGAAGACGGAAGGAAAAGGCAAGGGGGGGGGGGGGATGAATTAATTATGAGGTGAAAAGCAACAGGAAGAGCACAGAGGGAGACGGAGAGAGAGAGCGAGAGGGAGAGAGAGAGAGAGAGAGAGAGAGGGAGTCTGACAGAGAGCAAAGGACAGAAAGATATGGAGACGTGGACGGAGACGGAGATCTGCACAAGGACATGAAGAGAGACATCCACACGTACTCAGAGTGATGAAGAGGAATCACTCCTCTCAGGCCTGATCCAGACCTGGTTTGTGATACGGGGCCGTAGGAATCCATCTGACTGGACGGGGCTCAGCCGGGCGCCGTGCCGACACATCCCAACACAGAGCGCCTTTGAGCAGGCGTGAGGCGAGGGACCAGTCAGGGTCAGCCAGCATGCAGAGCTCAGACGTGCCTGGACTCCTACCACAGACACACAACCCCCAGACACCCCCCCACACACACACACACCCCCCCAGACACCCCCCCAGACACACACACACACACACACACACACACACACACAGCCCCCCCAGGCCCCCCAAGTCAATGAGCCCAGAGATTGCAGCGCCACTTTCACTTTAGGAGCGCAGGGATGCGAGCGTGAGGCGAGAGGCCGACGCCACAGCAACGCGCCAGGGGAAGTCAAACACACAGACACTGACACACAGATGACACGGCTGCCTGCTCCTGACAAGCTGAGGAGGGGAAATAACCACAATAAGACCAACTGATGCTTAAGACAATTAAGCAGGACCTGAACTCATGACAAGGACCTGAACTCTGGACCAGGACCTGAACTCAGGACCAGGACCTGAACTCATGATAAGGACCTGAACTCTGGACCAGGACCTGAACTCATGACAAGGACCTGAACTCTGGACCAGGACCTGCACTCTGGACCAGGACCTGAACTCAGGACCAGGACCTGAACTCTGGACCAGGACCTGAACTCAGGACCAGGACCTGAACTCAGGACCAGGACCTGAACTCTGGACCAGGACCTGAACTCAGGACCGGGACCTGAACTCAGGACCTGGACCAGGACCTGAACTGAGGCCCAGGACCACTATTCAACCACATTTACCTTGAATCTTAAACGCTTCACTGCTCGCATGAAGCTCAGCAGGCAGAAGGTGAGTTGCTCCTTCAGCCCTCCGAGGTCAGACGGTGTTTTGTTATGTTTCTGTTCATGTAATAGAAAAAGAGAGTCAGGATTCAGATTGTTAGCCGACACAAGCAGCAGATCACAGGAGGCGTCTCTCCAATCTAGAGAGGGATTCTGTGCAGCCTTGTTGTAATTCACCCGGGTGGCGGCGGCGTGCGCCTGGAATCATACTTGCAAAAGATGCATGGGACTATTTGTGAGTGGGTTAACAAGGATGTAGGGAGGTAGGAGAGGGAGGAAGAGACGGGGGAGACGTGTGGAGGAAGAATCCCCTGCTGAGAGAACACAGAGCTGCTTACTGAGCTCAGGCACGGACGAGAACATTCACCTAATGATGTTCAACATGCTGACAGGAAGGACCTGTGTTTATCTGAGGCGCTCCTGATGCTCCTGATACCAAAGCATCAGATATGGTGAAATATGGATCAATACTGTTCAATAAATCTGCTTCTTTCCAAAGATTATTGGGATCCAGAAGAAGGACGGCTGGGATTCATATTCATGTGGAGCACTGTGTGTGTGTGTGTGTGTGTGTGTGTGTGTGTGTGTGTGTGTGTGTGTGTGTGTGTGTGTGTGTGTGTGTGTGTGTGTGTGTGTGTGTGTGTGTGTGTGTCCCCGTCCGCTCTTCTCTCTAATCACAGGATCAAAGTGCGCTGCATATCCAGGACGCTTCCCTGATAGATTCCTCACGCTGGCGTCGGCACGTTTCACTGAACATTGCAAGGCTCCTTGATCGCGTCATGGCAACCAAAGCTGATTCTCTCCTCCGACACAAGTTAACACATCAGTGCTCCTCTGAATCAAATCCCAGTTTACTGCAGGGCACAAATTATCATCACTTCACAGCGTCGACATGAAAGCTGTACTTCTATCTGTGACGGCCGGTGGAGGGGGGGTGGGGGGGGGGATTTCAAAGAATCGGAGAGGCTGGAGTCTATTTTAGGGTTTTACTCTGAAATGGCATCAGGTGAAACATGGATCCAGGGACGTATGAGGTTCAGAGAGCAAAACACAAGGAGGAAGAGAAAAGAGAGAGAGAGAGAAGAGAGAGAGAGACAGAGACAGAGAGAGTGAGAGTGAGAGAGACACAGAGAGAGAGAGAGAGAGAGTGAGAGGAAGAGGGAGAGGGAGAGACAGAGAGAGTGAGAGTGAGAGTGAGAGACACAGAGACAGAGAGAAAGAGAGAGAAAGAGAATCTGGTAGCAATCCAAACAATCCATGTAAACATTGAGCTGTTTGCTCCTTCAGGAGTGTATAAAGGAAAAATAAAGTCTAAACTCTAAAGAAGAGTTCTTAAAAGCTTGTTGGGCTTTAAATGTGTTTGTCATTAGAACGCTCTGTTGTTCTCTATAGTCCTGATGTTTGTCTGCTTCACTCTGCTGCTGCTCTCCTTCCCCCCCAACATGCTGGCAGATCAAATCCTCGCTCTGTTCCTCTCCCTCCATCTCCTCCAGATGTTTATGCATGCGGCTGCATTAACAATGCATGCGGCCTGTATTGATTGAGCTGGGCTCGGTGCCGGTGCTGCATGTGAGCATGGATCCAGCGCGAGGCTTTGCATGAATGTAGATGTGGCTCCTCCTGCGTTATTCTGCCCGGCCTCATCATTGAGTAAAGTTGAGCCGATGTGTTTTGGTTCCTGAGGCGGCCGTTATGAAATGAGCTGCTTGATCAGTGATGTCATGCGGTGTAGTGTACATTGGGCTTGTGTCTCGTTAAAAAGGCTAATGAACCCACTGCTGAGCCTGACTACAGGACTGCTGCCTGTCCTCCCCAGCTGGGTTTATAATCCGTCCAAATCAGTTTGTTGCCCGTAACTGCCAGAATCTGCCTGTGTCTCTAAGGCAGCCTTCATCACACAGTCTTCCTCTCTGTGGCTGAAGCTCAGCACGGTGCGACTCTTGTCCACATTGTGCTGCCATCACATCATCATCATCATCATCATCATCATCATTCACCGCCGGGCTCCAACAATCCCTGGCATGTGTGAAATCGGATGAGGCTTCCCAGCAGGGGGGCCGGCCAGAACTCCCGGGAGCCGAGCGGTCCCATGGCTGAGGGCAGAGCCGATCCGCTGATGGAGAGGGTAATTAAAAGAGACCAGAGCATTAATACTGCATGAGACACTGTGTGTGTGTGTGTGTGTGTGTGTGTGTGTGTGTGTGTGTGTGTGTGTGTGTGTGTGTGTGTGTGTGTGTGTGTGTGTGTGTGTGTGTGTGTGTGTGTGTGTGTGTGTGTGTGTGTGTGATGGAAGGGGGCGACGATAGGAGAGCAACGATAACGCCATCATGATCCCAAGAGCTACAAGTTGGTCGACTTCGGTCCGTTACATAGGATTATAGATCACACACACACACACACACACACACACACACACACACACACAATACTTCCTCTGTCAGAATCCAAGCGGGCAGGAATGACGAGAAGAGAGTGTGAGGACGGTGTGATGATGAGAATGGACACCAGCTGGGCGGAGGTGGAGAGGAAGGCCCACACGTTCTTCCCCTCCTCTCTGTTCTTCCCCTCCTCTGTCTTCTTCCCCTCCTCTGTGTCGTTCCCCTCAGGCCAAAGCCAGGAGAGATCGCGGAAACTCTGAGTGAACTTCCCCAAAGTCGGAGGTCTGGAGAGAGAGGCGGGCGCCGTTTGGGATTTAGAGCTCCGGTGTTTTTAGTCACGCATGGATTAAGGAGGACAAAGCCACATTAACACCAGCAACCTCGCTCCATAATGCCACCGCCGCCGCACGCTTCCTCCTCGCCTCGCCTCGCCTCTAAAGCGTCGCAGCTTAATGGGTGTCACCGCTGATTATCCCGTCCTCCCATCAACACGGACGGAGACATTGGAGCGGATAAACAGATGGATTCCCTCCTGCTGGATCGTCACCACATCCTCTCTGAAGGGAAGCAACCAGAGGCAGCTATCGTTTTAGTTATTGGTCACATTCATCACAAACCGCCAGCCGCTGAAGCCTATATTTGATTTCTGATACCCTGAGATGTGACAGAGCCGTTAAATGGAGCTGATTGCCATTTCTCTTTGGCCCCAGGAGGTCCTTTGGCTCCGGCTCAGTTCATAACAATTAACGTGTTATATGCAAACGCCTGCGATCCCCGGAGCTAAAGTCTACATGCTGCAGTCTAACACACACACAGAGGAGAGGTGAGAGAGTTAATGTGCATGCCTCCATCCAGGCCGCACACAGATAACAAAGGATAATCACTCCCGTTGTCCACGTCTCCATCAACCAGTGCTGGAGACCTCAGCTGGACTCGGCGGGGTTAATTGTAAACAATTAACGCGTGTCAACACATGTAATGAAAGAAACACAGCCCAGGGGTTTGAACTCACAATAAAAGGTCAAACACTGATGGATGACTAGCAAACTACCGTCTGGACACTTGATCAGCTTCTTCTCTTGAAGCATGTGATCAACTCCAGTCAGTCGATGACATCTAGGGTTCTGTCACACACAGATTGATGACAGCAGAGTTTGTAGTAAATTTACTTTAAATCCATGGAATCACCGCGATTGGCAGACTCACTAAAGGCGACCGAAATATTGACTTCCGTTGACCTTTAGCCCCTTCCAGACGCTGAGCGTTGTCGAGGCGACGTGTGGAAGTCACATTACCACCGTCTGAATGGGACTGGTTGAACTTTGACCCTTGACTTATCGCACCTGTCATAACAGAGTTGACCTCTTGAGTTGTTAGCGCGCCCACGTTGTGCGAGGTCGTCAACCCCCCCCCCCCATCCGAGACAAGCCGAGTCTAACACACACACACACACACTCACAAGATCAATCACAGAGCCAAACTATGGAGCCAAGACGAATCGAAATGAAACGCACGAGACATCAAGCAACCAAACACAGAGACGGGGAGGAAAAATACATAAAACAGCTTCAAACAAACGAGGCAGAATGGATAAACAGAATGAAAACAGTGCTAAGTTGATAATTGGCTGTTAAGTGTTTGTGTTGGTTTGGTTTCAGCCGATCCTCCCACGACTTTACAGCTAAAGCTCAAGATAACAACTGAGTGAAAACAGCCCAGATCTCAGCCTGGAGTTACTCATGAAGAACCGCATGGCATTAAACACACACACACACACACACACACACACACACACACACACACACACACACACACACACACACACACACACACACACACACGTTATTTGTTCATCTCTTCACTGCCATGTCTTAAAAAAAGAAAGTCTTCCAGTTTGGATCACTTATCTGCATTTCTAAACACCAAGTTGGTCTTTCTGCTGCTGTGGATGAAAGAAACAACACCTCCTCTTCAGATTATGTCACCTCCTGATGCCAAGAAGAGAAGGAGTCACGTGAAAGGACCAAAGGCAACAAAGAGAGACAGAGCAAACATGAGTCAGGGCTCCGGCTGAGGGACAAAGTAGGAGACGTGTTGTTGTATTTCTGGATGGAGATGAATGAGAGAAGTTCAGACTCTGTTGGTTCAGACTCCACTATATAGGGAAAATGCAGAGTTCCTTGCAGCAGGACGAAGAACTGCCTCTCCTCCAAACAGCTGGCAGACAGAGAGTAACAGGTTTCATGTTGTTTGTATTTTCATGCACTGATTCATCAGGATGAGCACATCGCATCACACTGAGCCACAACATGCACGTTTATGAAGTCAACGCCAAACTTCAGCACAACTTTCCTCATACAGACACAGAAGGAAACCGTGTGTGGTTCTGATCCACCTGTGGCTCCAACTGGGTCTGAAACTTTGAACCCGGAACTCTGACAGAACGCGACTCGAACAGTCTGGTTCGGTTGAGACATTTCTCATAACAAAGAGGGAAATTCAATGTGCGGCAAAGCAACAGAGCAAAAAATGAAGACACAGCGGAAACAGCAGAACAGTGAAAAACACAATAAGCAAGAAAAAGGAGATTTCTGCGATTTTGCTGCGGAATTCTGCAGTATTTTGCGATTTTGTTGTCCAGGCCTTAATTGAACCTGACTGAACAAACAAGAAGACAATCCTCCACCTGCGTCTCTTAGTTAGTCAACTAAATCAACATTCACATCATATCGACACTGATCCAGATCCTTTATGCTTAAATGATTTCGCTTCCACTCAAACTTTCTAAATTTATAATCTCGTTTGGTCTCTTACCGTCAGTTGCGTTTGAAGTGAAGGCTGCAGTGACGTCATCCTCTGCGTAATTAGAATCCAGCAGCACCGGAAACGTGCTGAACGCTGCTTTAATGTCAAGAACTCACTCGGGTCGGAACCGGAAGGAACTCTTTCTGAACGAAGCTTCTTGTTTCTCTCGCTGGATGAATACCTGGTAGATACGCGGATAAAAAAAGAATCACTGCGCCCCTGGTGGCACAGGGTGGTACTATACCTGATAATGTCATACATGTGCTGGAATAGTTAAAACTCTATGTTCTAATCTACAGACATCCAGAGCTCCATGGCCGATGACCAAAACGCAGATAACTAGTTTGTGAATTGTTGTTCACTTAAAAGTTGTTTTCATTCAGAATCATTAAGTGTTGCAGATCAAACAGTAACAGCTCATCTGGTGGAAACGGGATGATGTCATCTAATTTGCCTCGTCTACATCCACTGATGAGAGGAATGGAGCCAAACTAACAAGCACATTGCTCCACACTTCATACATGTTGGAGTAAACAGTGAGGCTTGTGAAATGTGTTTTTTCAGCACGTTGTTGTGGTTAAATTAGTTGGGTTTGCCGGGGTTTAAAATATGTAAGTTGTCAGTTAAAGCTAGGAGGTATGATGAATTAAGTTTGAGCGCTTCGTCTCTCGGTATCTCTGCCAAGGATAACACTCAGTATTGAATGTTGCATTGCTAGCCTTGAGGAAAGTCTTTCATGTTTACAAATATAAAGCAGCACAGCTCAATGTGGTGAATAAATAAAAGTTATGCTGAATTCAAATGTATCTGCAGCGTTCACAGCTCATTTCAAGCTTCCCCACTGTGTGACCGATCAGACAGAGCAGCAGGTTTGTAACGTTATAACGAGCGGCGTCGCCTCCATGAGGGGGAATTATTCCTACTTACAAGATGAGAACATGTCATAAATACATCAACAAATAAAAGTATGATGCAGATGTGCTGGATCTGTCCGCAGCAGCACATCTGCATGAGGCTGATCCCTCTGTTTGTCCTTCACCTTCTGCTGGATAATGCAGATACATGAGTGACTTTGTTCTCCTGGTTTCTGCTTTGCTGTTTTGTTGACTTTCTCGTCTCTTTCCTGCTGAACCGAGCGTCCTTATTGTCTCATTGTCCAATCTGGACTCTGGAGTTTCCATTTGTATCACAGGTAACCACAGTAAATCTTGCCTTGTAAGCACAATGCAGCAGAAGAGCAGAAAGGGATTTTGCCTCTTCTACAAAAGAAAATCCACATTTTCCAGGGATTCCTTATTATCCACCTGAAAGGCATTGGGATTTTGATGATGAATGCAACGAGGTAAAGATAAGTTGTTTGCCCAATCTCAAATGAAGCGATAAGGACTCATAAACTGCAGAAATAAGAATACGTTCTGCTGTTGTCATGAAGATAGAAGATGTAATCAGCCAAGGCCAGAAGCAAAATATAACACCGGCCTCTCTCTAAACTGTTAACGCTCTCGTGGGGAATTATCTGCTTTTGTGCAGGTGTCAACACGGCAAAGTAAAATCCTAAATCTTAAACAGGCTGCGGAAAAACATTTTCCCAGCGTAAAAGCTCATAGTGGTGTACTTGTGTTAAGTGTGTCACACACACCTGAGCAATCCAGGGAATCGATTCTTGCAGAATAAAGAGCTAAACCTATTCCACAGACGAGAACATCAGGAGAACAAACACAACAAGAAAGAGCACAAACTTCTCCTCTCCCTCCAGGGTCCAGGCAAACTTTCCCCGTGCCTTTTCCGTCGTATCGGCCTCTACTTCTACCTCTGCAGGAAACTACAAGCTTCTCAGGCTCTCAGCAGGTTTGGAATCCTTTTACCTTTAATTCCAAAGGCCTTGTGTAACTATTTTAAGAAGGAGATCATAGAAGCACGTGCAGCTGGACTGAATATATTGGAATTCTGCAGCTCATTAAACTCTGCATGCACCTTTACCTACTATTGTTTGTGGAAAACTACACACACACACACACACACACACACACACACACACACACACACACACACACACACACACACACACACACACACACACACACACACACACACACACACACACACACACACACACACACTCATTAAACAGATTCAGCAAATCTACCACACCACACTGTGCTGTAGTGTTTTATGTTATAACCTCAACCAGATCTGTGGCCAACGTGATGACGGTGGATGGGTTTTCATTTCATCTGTCAGCCAATTGACTCTCTGCTGCAGCTCCTTGTGAATCTACTCCAATAATCCTCCTGATTTAGAGGAGAACAGTAACGTTTCATTCTGTCAATTCCCTCACCAGGCTTTGTGTGGCTCTAATCCCTGCAGCACACAGCGAGCTCACTCTGCTGTCTGTGGCTGTACGTACACACACACACGCCCAAACGCTCCCATATTAGTACGACCAAGACCATTAGTCAGGGGAGGAACTGAGGCCTGCTGTGGTCCAGCTGAGGCCTGGACCTGTCACATGGACATGGTTTGGTCACCCTGAACGATAGAGAGGAAACAACATGAAGGAACAAGAGACTGGTGTGATGAGTCGGGTTCAAGGGATGAAAGGATGATGGGATGATGAGATGAGCGCGCTGAGGGAACGGATGAGGATGAGTTTTCTCCAAACCCAAATGGCTCACAGGTTGCGTAAACATCACAACTGGTAAACTCACTTTGTTCCCACACCGCCTGAATGCAACATTAGACAGACTGCAGGTCGTTGGCTACTGTCTTCATGTGAAAGTAGCTGAGACTCTAGAGCCTTAATGGGCACTTCTCTCTACACACACACACACACACACACACGAGCACACACACACACACACGCACACACACAGGTCTTCAGGTCTGTTTTACTCTCTGCCCACACGGGGGAAACAAACCTGCTAATTGAGGTTGTGTGACACGAGCCTCTATTCCTCTCAGTCTCCAGGGACGATCATGGAGTGTAAACTTAAGAGTGTAAACATCTGCTAGTTGTTGTCACTGCAGCAGGGATCTCTGGCTTCACTCGGAGCCGTTCACTTTCACCGTCACACTGAGAGCTGTGCCTTGCTGAGCAGCGAACCCCCGGGGAAGAATCACAGGCACCATTACGCTCAGAGAGAAGGAGGGCTTCAAACCCCCGTTTAGAGTCTGGTGTCCTGATGTTGTGGTTCGCCTTTCTGGAGGCCACAGGGGGGCAGGAGGTCTCTGCTAGTACGACTGGCATGACCTCCAATGCGTCACACTGGCTGTCAATCGCTAGGATGTCTGAGAGGAGAAGAAGAAGGAGAAGAGGAAGAAAACAGCCAAGTGACAGAGACAGAGAGAGAGAGAGAGAGAGAGAGAGAGAGAGAGAGAGAGAGAGAGAGAGAGAGATGGAGAGATGGAGAAAAAGAGAGAGGGGAAGAGGGGGAAGAGGGGGGGAGAGGGAGAGAGAGAGAGAGAGAGAGAGAGAGAGAGAGAGAGAGAAGAGAGAGGGGGTGAGAGATGAAGAGATGGAGACAAAGAGAGAGGGGAAGAGGGAGAAGAGGGGGGGAGAGAGAGAGAGAGAGAGAGAGATGGAGAGATGGAGAAAAAGAGAGAGGGGAAGAGGGGGGGAGAGAGAGAGAGAGGGAGAGAGAGAGAGAGGGAGAGAAGAAGAGAGAGGGGGCGAGAGATGGAGAGATGGAGAAAAAGAGAGAGGGTAAGAGAGGGGGGGAGAGAGAGAGAAGATGGACAGGAGGTAGAGTTCATTACAGAGGACATTAATGGGTCTTAACAGGTTGGAGGGAGTTCACCTGGGCTCTCCTGCAGTTTGTGCTCCTCTGTTGTCTCCAGGTGAAGCTTTTATAATCCACCTGAGATCAATCATTTTCCAGTTCAGAGTAAAAAACAAACCAGAACAACATCAACAACCCCGCACCGCCGCCCGCTTGCTCGACGGCACCGCGAGTCTCCATCGATCGCGTCGAGCAAACAACACGACCTCCAGCCGACCCCACGGCACAGAAACCAGAAACCAAAGTGTTTACTCCGTTCCACAGTCCTGAGTGTGAACTTTACTGAATACTACATGCTGACAACTACATCAGCAGAGCGTTGAAGACAGGATGGAGACTTTGTGATGGAACGTCATCCACAACTCGCAGCAGCGTTTAAGCCTTCAGATCTTTGAGTCCACACTGAAACATTTCCAACTAAACGGGAGAGAAATCACGCCTGCTTCATTTCTATTCATATATTCTTTATGTTACAAAAACTCCCTCCTTCACTCCATGTTGTGACCGCACCACCAACACACACACACACACACACACACACACACGTTGCTGCTGTGAATGAGCAACCATCCCTGATCTGCCCATAATGTTCACACAGGCCGCCCACACACACTTTGCCTCCGTCTGAATCACTGGTAGAGCAAAACACAACCTCCACCTAAAAACAGCTCGTTCTGCCTCACGCTCATTCTGTCAGTTGTGTTTTCTGAGGCTGTTTGCGTCGTGCTGCATTGTGGGAATTTCCTTGCAGGTGTGTTTGTGCAGGCGAGCGTGTGTGTGTGTGTGTGATTTGTGCGATGCATTCATTGGGATGAGGTGAAGGAGCTGTCCATCTTACGTTAACAACCTCCACAACCTCCATCTTACACACACACACACACACACACAATCCACCACACACACACAATCCTCCACACGTGCACTCATCAGCCTTCACCGTGCCTCTACAGGACGGAGGCCGGCTGAGCCTCGGGGTGGGGGTGTGTGTGTGTGTGTGTGTGGAGGGGGTAACACCACCACTCCACTCTGCTCCTGATCTGGCTCCCTCCCCTCCGGACCAAGCTCATCTGTTAGAGTGCAGGCCAACGCACGCCAAGCAGTACAGATGGATGGGTGGTCTCTCTCTCTCTCTCTCTCTCTCTCTCTCTCTCTCTCTCTCTCTCTCTCTCTCTCTCTCTCTCTCTCTCTCTCTCTCTCTCTCTCTCTCTCTCTCTCTCTCTCTCTCTCTCTCTCTCTCTCTCTCTCTCTCTCTCTCTCTCTCTCTCTCTCTCTCTCTCTCTCTCTCTCTCTCTCTCTCTCTCTCTCTCTCTCTCTCTCTCTCTCTCTCTCGACTGCCAATCGGTTTACTCAGTGTGATTGACAGATGAGATGATCAGAGCTGCAGCATCGACGTTATCAAAGGAGACCAGAAGCTCCTCATGGTCCACAGAAGGTCCAGCAAAAGCTTCAGGATCATTTCCATTCCTCATCCCGCTGTCCCGCTGTGGCTCTTTGATGAAATCTTCAGCCTCTTCTGCTTCTCCTCCACGTTCTTGATGGCTTTTCTCCACACACTGCTTCAGAGTGGTGAAGGCCTGAGCTCCGTCTGCTTTCTCTCTGGGTGCAGATTCCCCGCTGAGCTTTACCGACTGTTTTATCTCCTGGATCTTCAGTCGTCTCTGCTGGATCGTCTGCTGCATCTCAGCCTCCGTCTTCCACAGCTCGGCCCTTCGTGCCTTCACATCCTGCTTTCAGAGAAGCTGGTTGTTGAGGGGGAGATAGTGCAAATCATGCACACGCGTCTGAACTCAGCAACCATCTCAGATATGGAAGTGTTGCAGCCCAGGGAAACAGCTGATAGCATGTCACATGTCTGCACACTGAGGGAGAACAACTCTGGAATTACGCAATCACTGATTTGGTCAAAGACGAACGAGATGATTGGTAATAGTTTAGTTGAAGATAATCCAACATTGGTACAGATGTTTAATCACAGTTCATAGGATTCATTAGGCTCTAAGACAATGACTGTAATGTATAAAGGAAAGATACAAAATCTTGTTGTGTTGTTTTTCAGACTCACACATATTGACCAGGATCCTCCAACAGGCATCAGGACATTCTAGACAGTTTGGCTACGTTAGGTGTGTTCCCTTTAGTGATGTGTCCCTCGCTCACACACTCACACACTCACACACTCACACTTCTGAGAAACGGCAGCATGCAGCACTTTTTAAAGGCCTCATTTGTTGTTTGCAGTTCTGGCAGAAATGGCAAGATTTTGTATTAAGTCAGTAAATCAGAGAGTGAGCTCAGCTGAAAGGAGAAGCAGCTCCACTTCACAAACTTTACCTTGGAACTTTCAAAGAGTCGCTGCTCAACACGTTTAAAATGAGACTTTTCATAATGAGTTTTCCATTCAAATCTCTTCAAATTAGCTTCAGGCACTTTCTGGCTTCAGGTCCTTCTAACTTCTTTCAGGCAGAGAAACCATTCATGCAGTTAGGTTGACTGATGACCGTCAATCACAGAGCATTTTCTTTTAACTACATTACAGAATATTTAGTTTGTTTGGGTTTTTTTGCAGTTTACCTTAGAGTGTGTGTGTGTGTGTGTGTGTGTATCAAAAGTGTGAACATGTGTTTACGCATGTGACACTGTGCAACACCGCATCTTTGCTTTAACTGCTAGATGTTTGCAGACTGTGTGTGCTTGTTCATATGCCTGGCTGCCTGTGTGTGTGTACCTGCGAGTGTGTACGAGCGCGTGTGAATGTAAACAACAGAGAAATCATCCATGTGGGCCAAAGCACAGTCTGCTGTGACAGCAGAATAAGGCAGCAGCAGCAGCAGACAAACAGAGGGGATAAATCCATTGCAGAATAATCTTTACCTTGTACACAAATGGGTGGAGGGCGGCTGCATCACCGCCGTGCAGCCCGGTGGAGTGCAAAGTTCTTCAAGTTCACAGTGTTGGATCAAGGTCCTGCTGTGTTGTGGTGACATGATATGCAGACACCAGCGTGTTTGCTCAGACTTCATCTGCTGTGAGACACAAACTGAACGCAGGCCGGAGGAAGAGGAGGAGATGTGTGTTATGTGTTTAAAGGATTTCAGGTCTTTACACCTTCATGAGGGGCGTCGCCTTTGATTTGATGTTAGACATGAATAAATACATGGGTTAAACAAAGATTACAGGCGCTGAGGCGTGAGGAGCAGCGGATCTTTGTCTTCCTCCTGCCACAGATCTCTCCAGTATGCAGAGGCTTCATCTGTCTGAGCTGCTTCATGTTTCTCCATTCTGTCTTCATCCTGCTGTGTTCTCACGGCGTCGGGCAGCAGAATCGCCACTGAGCCTCTTCATGATAGCCCCGCTGTGAGTGCACGAGCTGGCGGAACAAGATGAAGTTCTGAGAGCTTGAGGGTAAATCAGTGGGCCACTCCACAGCAGACCAAGAAACCAGGGCGTGTGCGTGTGTGTGTGTACATGGACGTGGCTTAAGGCCGTGCGGTCAGAGGCTGAGTGCTCACTCCACCTAGTGGCACCAAGGCCTCGTGGAATCCTGCCATTGTGGGACGCGGCAGATGGATGGAAGCAGATAATTAATAGCTAATCAGCATCACAGCTTTCAAATCACTCTAAGCCGGCCGCAGGAGACTTCAGATGTGAGTCACACTGGGTTACAATGATGTTGACGCAGGAGCAGGAGAGGAGGACACAAAGACACCGAGGAGACAAACGAGTCAAGGACTAAGGAGATTTGGGAGACACTGAGACGTCCAGCTGGAGACGGAGGCGGATGAAAGGACGGATGCTCGGGCCTCACGGAGAGGCTGCTGATTGACAGGTGGGGGAACATTAATCTCTGCCGCTCTGCATCCCTTCATTTCACTCTTCCCTCACATCTTCGCAGCGGAAGACATCATCCCCTCTCTGTGAGCACCGATCATCACAGTGTGAGTGAGTTCTGCCTTTGGACGCGGCCGTCACGGGACATTGCAGAGCCGTGTGACTCGTGATGCTCCTGAGTGGATAAAAGGAAAGATCCTCACTCACACACACAGACACTGGCATGTTATTTGTGCAGTGGTCACTTAAGTTATTATCGGGGCGGCACAGGTGGAAGCTAAAAAGGGACACATGCCTCTCTGCTCTCCATATAGGTGCATTTGTGTACAGGGAAGCAGCAGCCACGCTCTCTGGAAGTGCTGCTTGTGTTCCCCACCTGCATTCTGACTGTTCTTTCTCTCCCTCTCTGCTGTCTGAATACAGCCATATAGATGGAAGTCCAGGCAACGTGGCCCGTCTATGTTCTTCTGTATCGGCTACAGACGCTTCGCCTTCTTGTCTGAATACAGATGGGAGGGAAATCAAAGCTTGTTCGCATTGTTGGGGCTGTTTTTGTGCTGCAGCATGTGGAGTCACATCAGAAATTCTTCCTGCTGCAGCACACAAACAGGCCTCACAAAGCATACCAGCACAAACCTACAGGCTCTGGTTTCAGTCTCGGCCCCGGGTCTCTGGTCATTATCCCGTCCGGTGGCATTCTTACATGTGAGATCCGCGGTTGGTCTGCTCTTGTATCATTGTTGACACAGCTGTCACCTGCATGGAAGGAATCAGGGTTGCAAGATAGTATTTCACCAGATTCCCCAGGCTCCTCACGCCATTTGTGAGTGTGACTCTCCGGAGGCGACGGCATCCAGAATCCTTTGTTTCCATTATGCAGCAGTCAGTCAAGCCAAGGGAGCGTGTCCTCAACCTGTCACAGCTGAGTGCCGTTAAGTACGCAGAGCACACTTTGGACTCCGTCCCCGCCAGTTTGTCAGGAGCTGGAAAGAAACGGATCGGGAGGGAAAAGGGACGTATAGAGATGTCGCTGCCTTGCTTGTCGTCTCTCACACACAGTCGCACTTTGGAGTGTTTGCTGCTACTCCAGCGGGGATACAGACACAAGAACAAGCTGGAGAGCATTCAGAGGCAGCTACAAACACACACACAGACACAACAATAGAACATATCATTGCTTCTGTTTGGTAAAGTGTTTACCTCCCAGAGCTCTGACTGCATACAGGTCCAGTGAGCGAGTGTGGGAATGAGGGAGCGCTCGGATCCCCGTCGCTCCCACAGCCCAAGAAAAGATCAAACACATCGGGAGTGTACTGAAAGTAGCAACTTTTTTTCTTTTTGAGATACAACTATTTACATGTAACCAAAGACAGTGTCCTTGAAACGAGTACAAACAAGATTTTTCTCTTCCTGCGACTTTTGTTTTTTTCCCAAATGACAACTCGGAAATCGTATAAAATAAAAATATCAGCTTCGGGAAAAAAGTAGTCTAAGCATTTTTAAATGTCCGTTAACCTCTATGTACAGGAGTATTTACACTCTAAAATTTCATTCAAGACCAGATTTTGCAAAGAGGTTTGACAGTAAACACGAAGAGCGATGTTCACTGCAGCCCTACACAGCCGGTCAAACCATTCTGCGTGTTCACGTATGGCTGTCGTTCAATCAGTGATGGTACATGTGAGCGGTGCAGGACGTGGCTGCGGTTCAGACGCATTGTTCCAGGTACAGGTACACCACAAAAGAATAAATAAATGGGAGAACAATGGATGAGGCGATGAGGCGCAGCTAAAAGGTGGCAGGGCGTACAGAAAGGGGGCGTGGTTACATTTCTAAATGCAGCGATGAGCTCCGACAGACACGACGCCTGCAGACCAGCTGAAGTCCACACACACACGCACACGCACGCGCGATGTCCAGCTGCTGAGCTGCGTCACATGGAGACTCTAATGAAGCGGGGGGATTCAAACAGAACACAGGTGGCATGTTCACATCTCGTTGGGTAAAAACTGAATTTACAGGAGGAAAGGAAAAGTCCTTAAATTAAATACATTAAAAAGAAACATCAGATTTAAAATTCAAAGCTAATTCATTAAGAAGTAACATTTTGGAGCACTGGCGTCTGTTATAGCAGTTTAAATGAGTATAATGATGTTTAAACTGAAACTTAGACACACTCAATACACTGGAATAAGTCCAGATTGATAACGGGAGCTTTTCGTTTCCATCAGAACCATCACCTCTCTCTCACGCCTGATTACTTCTTTATCGCAATTCAGAATTTGGGGGTATAAACGCCCCCGACAAAACAAATAAAAGTAGAAGAAAATAATCAATAAATCAATAAAAGTTAAATTAAAAGTTGCCTATAATGCCCGTGCAACTTGAGCTTATAAAATGAACGGGCACAACCCAAACCTAAAGTCTTAAAGTTAAACGCTCCCTCTCTCTCTCTCTTTCTCTCTCCCTGAACACGCAGGGAAACGGATGAACGCACTCAAACGAACTCCACACAGGTTTACACAGACGCAACCTTCCCACATCCGCAAAAATCACCCACGTTTTCCTGTTAATCAATGATTTCACCCATGGCTAAGATGCAGACACGCAGAGATTAAAACATAATGATCCATAAAATTCGATTGGGACGTTCACACTCTTAAGCGTTGCTACGGCGACCGGGAATCCAAACCCCTGTGGCTCCGCCGCCGAGTCCATCGTTTCATCTGACATTCCGAGATTTTTTGCCCGGTCCTTCGCCTGGCTCCCAGTTACCTGAGGATGAATCTAGGAAGTTCAAAGGTTATCTGAGTCCGTACGTATCTGAACGGGTTCTGTGCATCACGTCTATTAGCTAGCGGGGCTTTGGTTCAGGCTGTGCTCCAGAAGCTGCAGAAACTGTGTGTGTTTGTGTGTCAGTGTTTGCCTTTACAGGTAGAATTCAGATTCAGAGTAATCAGAGGGTTGGGGGGTGGGGACTGGGGGTGTGAAGTCCAGGGAATGCTGCTGAGACTCCTGCGACCCTTTGTGGCTCCTGGTGGGCAGGGGGGCACCGGGGCGGGCCGGGGCGCTTCAATGTGCAGTCAGAACGCGAGTAAGCTGTCTGGCTGTTTGTTAACAGTGCTCCAGGTAGTCGATGACCCGAGAGATGGACTTCTGTCCTGTGGTGCCGACCGCACACTGTGACAGGAGACAGAGAAGAAGAGAAACAAAGAGTTGTGTGAGTGTGGGCGCGGGTGGCTGACAGTGAAGGTGATCTGTGAAGGATATCTGAGCTCCTAATCATTGAAACATTGATATTTATAGCAACACACTGCTGCGACGCTGCGCTCAGACACGGTGAGTCACACTCATCTGTGACTCTAACTGTAATTACTCAATCAGGTGTTGCCTTTTACAACTGAACTGCAATCTCTGCATTCTTCAATAACACAAGAAGAAGAAGAGCTTTGATTTTTTGTTTTCTTCATTTCAGAGACGAGCCATGAGAATCTAAACACACGCGCTCACACACACTCACAGTGAGGTTCATGAAGCTCAGGAACTTCTTCAGCATTTCTGTCATGATGGAGAAATCCCCTTTAGGTAGATTCTCTCTCACAGTAGTCACATTGATCTGGGGGGCAGAGGGGAGACACACAGTGATGAATAGAAGATGGTCACTACAATCGACAGGAGCTGTGTGTGTGGTGTGTGGTGTGTGTGAGTCTCACCTGGCTGCCCTGGCAGAGGCAGCCCAGCAGCAGAGCAGTGTAGGAAGCAGCAATGCTGTCCTCCATATGCTTCCCTGCGTGCTGCAGAGCTACAACAAAGCAGAAAGAAGAGGAAACATTAGGAAATCAACTTACAATAACAAGGTTTAAGACTCTTGAGAAAAGATTGTGGTTGAAAAAAAATGTAATGTGAAAGGCTTTGTGGCTTTAACTGTCTATGTTATCTTAAAGAGACACTAAAAGAGACAGACAGACAGACAGACAGACAGACAGCATCACTCCAGGTTTAGCTAACTCCAGTCGTGCTTTCCTGGTCTATGAGGCTTTAAATGGCGACGCTGCAGAGCCTCGTGTGCCTTCAGCTCCTCAGATGCTCGTCTAGATTGTGACGCAGCTCTTTACAACTCTGCTCCTAAACTGAGGGATGACCTTCACCAAAGGCGTCAGGAGGGGGGAGACACTCGGTGGACATGTATAAGAGACGGCTCTGTGTCTCACTGAGCTTTTATATGAATCTCTAATGTCCAGCATCTTTAACTGCTGCTTTTAATCAGACATTGATTTTTTTTATAGCATCTTCCAAGCATGAATGCAGCTCAAATATCTGCTCTTCATTACAGATTCAGGCTTCAGTTTGCACCCACCTAGATAGGAAGTTAATAGTTGCAGTAGTTTGACTTTGAATACTGGTGGCTACATCACACACACTTTACCTTTATTTAGGTCCAACTCTTCATCCTCCTCCTCTTTCTTCTCTTCTTTCGTCTCATTTTGGCTGTCATTGTTCTCAGCTGCCACCCACTGGATCTCCCCCGACGTCTCCTTCCACTCTCCGCTCTGGTCCGCCGGCTTAGGAGCCTCGCTGATGAGGTCGTCAGTCTTGGCCTCGGCGAGGATGGCGGCACGCTCCCTCTCCAGAAAGAGCTACGACGAGGAGACGACAGAGGAGACATGTGCAATCCATTCACAAACCTGTCTGGAGCCGCGTGATGTGGCAGGTTTAAATGATTCAGAGAATAAAAAACATGCAATGAACGAGTGTGAGAGCAAAGGTGTTCCTACTGGTGACATCGCTAATGTGTGTGTGTAACAAACACAGTCAACACTTCATTCTGAACAGGGTTTAGTCTCAAACGATGTGTTGCTTTTAGGAATGTTTGTGCATCATCTAATCCATCTATCAAAGCCAACATCAAATATGCAGCAGGCATTAGTAGAACAGATGCTCGCTTGTTTAGTGTTCAACTTAATGAGAATTTATGAGTTTGTGCATTGAACAGGATGAAGCGGATTACAGCCTGTGACTGGAGCCGGCTCTGTAGAACACAGAGGCCAACCTGGAGCGCTGACACGGCCATATGTCATCATTCACATTCATTATACAGTAACTATCAGTGTCGGAATAAAACATTGACTATCCAGCAAAAAGAGTTCACAGCCTGATCCGCCTGATCCACCTGTACACACACACACACACACGCTCTCTGTGAAACTCTCCTCTCTTTATGACGCCATATTATTCCCTGCTGTTTGCACTTTCAAACAGAGACCTGGAGCCAAACAAATAAAGGCAACCAGTACAGTAAGTGAGTGGAGACAATCAGTGATTTCTGGCACGACTCCTCTAACCTTCACCAGAGCAGCCAGAGCACCAGCTTTGGGCTCCTCATCTGCATCTCCCTGAGCCTCAGCTGTGCACGTTGGTGCTGGCTCTGCCCCCGACTCTGCTTGTGTTGGGTCGGCGGGCTGCAGCAGGCTCTCCTCCAGGCAGCCGGCTGCGATGGTGTAGTCCATGTCCACCAGAGAGTGGCGGTTCTTGGCACTGTACTCCACCAGGTTAATGAGGAGACCCAGGCCCTAGATCACAAGACGGAACACACAACACGGGTTCAATTTGGCACAGAACATCAGAGACACACACACACACACACACACACACACACACACACACACACACACACACATCCACACAGCAAACAGCTTCTCTTGCAATGTCTGGTGTTGCTTTGGTTTGTTTGGAGCCGTTTCTTACCAGCACTCGCACATCAAAGCGCTGCTCTTGCGGGATGTAGCGCGGCACTATGAGGACGCAGTTCAAGGCCGTCACCAGCAGCTGCTCCTGCTCACCCGTCTTGGTGCTTCCCCACTCTGCAGACAGAAGAGGGAGGGGGGGTTACTCACCTACTCTCATACCAGTCAACTGAATGAGATCAAGCATGTGGGATTCCATCTTGAATGCTTATGCGAGGCATACCGTTATCATGGGTGAGATTGAGAAGCACTCCTATCACGGCCCTCATGCAGTCCTCCACCGCCTTGCCCACGTTGCTGAAGCTGCAGTGAGGCAGCGCTGCGCCCGGCGAGGACAGGGAGCTGTTGTTCAGTGCTCTGCTGTAGCGCTGGATCATGTCCTCGCAGTACCGCAAAGCTCTGGGGAAATCAGGGAAGACAGAGGAACAGCTCAAATTTAGGAAGAGACCAAGATTAAACAAGAGGGAACAGGAATAAGATTGACACAGCAATTCCATAAGTCAAACAAGAAGCCCCTGATGATCCCTGCTGTGTCTCCACCAATACAGAAATATTAATTAAGCCATGCGAGTGGTCAAACACATGATTTCATGGTTCTCATTAACACTGTTGGCAGAGCTGCACTGGCTTATAAGAAGACTTTCAGGGCGACAGGGGAGCTCGTTATCTGGATTACTTTACACTGCTGGAAGACAAAGCAGAGTTTGTTCCTGCATGATACATGATCTAGAAAACAAGTTGCCTCCAAAAATGAGTAATAGTTCACCCCCTCATGTTTAATAAGGATAGGATGGTGTGTAAGGAAGTATGAGACACAGTGGAACAAAACTCATTCATTCGTCAAAAGGTTCAGTGCGTCAATAATAGATCCAAAGTGCGTCTGGAGCTCACCTGGCAGAGGAGACGATGAGCTGGGAGTCTTTGTAGGCGATCAAGTAACTCTGGTTCTCAAGGTTCTGCACTGTCACCTGTCAGAAGAGGAGAAACGTCATCAATCAAGTCAATAAGGGGGAAGGAGATGAAGAGGTCAAATCGCCAAAGAGCAGAAGATTTGAGAAGTTTGGATCAGTTCTGTCTTTTCATCAATGGAGACGTACAACTTGGAGATGTACTCACACTCTCCAGCACTCTCAGACATCTCTCAGCCCCCCAGAGGGAAGCCACAAGGTTCTCCTTGTCATCCTCTTGGCTCAGGTTCTGCACACACTCTTTGACTGTGGGAAAACACACACACACTGGATTACTATGCAGCCAGACAGTTACTTAAAAGGTCAAGAGCTGTGACACTTAAGTCCAGAAAGCCAGAACATTTGCTACAAAAGCAGCAGAGCTGAGACGCCCCCCCACACACACCCACACACGAGCAAAGCAGAAACTCCACACACGCCTACCTTTGTCTACAATGTGGTCCAGGCCTCCCAAGAGCCTCAGCTCTTCTTTGAACCAATCCCCAGCTCTCTTGGAGGTCAGAGAAAGCAACGTCTCCATGGCCAAGTGACCCGTCTACAGGAAACAAGCACATCATCATCTTCATCATCATATGATCCATTACACTTAAAATGCAATTGTCAGCATTATCTCAACTCGCTATGATTTATTTTTGATTAATGAGCCAGACACAACCAAATAAGTGTTTGCAGTTGATAGTGAATGCTGCTCTGCAAAGATTCAACACAAATACACACAGATGGTGTTTCTTTTCTCTTCAATAATCGCTGACAAATCAAAGGCAAGAAGGAGAAACTGTTTCAGCGGACAGAATAGAGAGTTACAGAAGAGGATGGAGTATTGATCAGACATTTGTGGAACTGCAACAGTTATTTAACACCAACATCATGGTTTGAGGTGACTGGACTCACTATGGACCCGGGTGCTTGGTGGGGAAACGTCAGCGTGGAAGAGACGACACATCAAACTTATTCTACCATTCAAGATGCAACAAAGGTTTGATTTAATAGCTTTGTAAAGCAGCAGCTAATTAGTTATAAAAGGCACTTCTGCTTTTATGGGGGGGGTTGGTTTGTTAGGATTATAAATGTTTCATTGTTTGCATATTTAACAGCAGGGCTGTTAGAGGAGAAAAGAATAAAAATAATTCAGCCTGATCCATATCTAAAATGCTAAACTGGCAGGATGAGTGATGCTGCAGTTAAGTCGGGGCTAATTACTCATGTAACAGAATCATGGAGACACACTGCGTTAACTTATATGTAAAGCCATTTCCAACGTTTGTATTTGACACAAACACGGCCTCTTGTTTGGCACATAGGCTGTGAAGCTGTGTGCGTGCAGCTCTCCGTCTGTGTGCCTGTGGTAAGAACACAGAGACAGGAGTGCAGTCAGCAGCACAGAGGATCAGATGGTCCTGAATGCCTGATGATGGTTGGATAATTAGCTCACTGCAGAGATAATTTACTACAGGCTGGATTCCTCCTCATCCATCTATCCAGACTGGCTGATACAGAGCCCCAGACCGTCAGTGGGGCTATTGGGTTCAACGTGACAAGAACACGTGAACAATCTGGTGACTTTATTAGAGCAAGTAAGATGTAAGGCAACCAAAAGTATTTTTAAAACACGAGTGCAAAGCTTCAGGTAGAAGTGTCATTATGTTCACATTAACTGTGGCCCTTGGTGTGGACAATGATGTCTCATGAGTCAAAGCACTTCAGGTTGAGGCTTCATGTCAGGGATTATCTGACAAGTATCTACGCTAACATTGAAGTGTAAAGAAGGTTAAAGGCCAGCTTATTCCATATTGAATTGGAGGAAGACGCACCGTGATGTTCTCCAGGTCCAGGTGTCTGTTGTGCACTGTCTCGCACAGCTTCCTGATCTTCTCCTTGACCTTGGCCACCTCCTTTGGAGTCAGCTGGTCCTCTCGGCCTGAATCGTCCTGCTCCATCTCCAGCAGCTTGATCATCAGCTCCAGACAGGCCCGGTCCAGGTCCATGTTCAGACGATCGCGGCTCAGGATGTACATCAGGGAGGCCGTGCACAGACCGAGGTTCTGACAAAACAACAGAGATCGGCTCGGACAAAGCAGCGGAGGCGACATGCGATGACAAAAAACGGTTCTGAGGGAAATAATATGAAGTGAGAAATAGAAGAAGGTTTTACTAACAGAGTGCTGTGGAGCATCGCTGAGAATATTGAAGACCTGCGCCACTTTCCCATGGGCCCTTAGGTGCATCCTGAAGCTGGGCATGGCACAGCGCGTGGCCAGGCTGATTATACTGCAGCAGAGAGGGAATCAGAGAAGAAGAAAGAGAGACGGCGTGTCAGGAAGAGTGGGCTTTGTGGATTCTGATTCCCAATGTCATCACACTTGTTTTGTAACGCCTCCCCGTTATTTCACCCTCTTCCCTCTGCCCGTCTCAAGGCTACAGATAATCCTCCTGTGTCGTACCAGAGGAAGAGAATCCATGAAAATTCAGCTTCAAAAGTCTTTGTGCTACAGAAAAAGCTGTCCCAAATCCAATACTGTGATGAGTTATGCTTTAATGCAATATTTCTAGGAGGAAATAAAAATGTCAACGGCGTGGAACACTTTGATCTCAGCGGAGCAAAGAACCAACTGTTCCAAGCCGAAGGTGCCTGGCAGAGCCGAGTGGAGGAGTGAAGCAACGGTGCCCACAAACCAGCTGCAGATTGAATAACACCAGGCAGAAGAGACGACTTTGCTTTCTTTCCATTGGCAATGTTGGTATAATGTCCCACTGCTCGCTGGCAGGTAATGACTGGAGAGATCTGCATCATCTGCCTAACCTGGTTGGCTACTTTGTACTCATTCATTCAGTAAACAGATGCATTTCCAGCCGTAAATGAAGCCATAAAGACTTAAATACCATCTCGGTGCGATTGTTCCTCTTACCTAAGGCATCTTGTGTTGAGGGGCTGACTGCTCTTCAGTCCCGTCTCCAGGTACTCAAAGTCGTCTGTGAATTCTTGATTTTCTCCAAACTCCACCACGTCATTGAAGTGCTTCACGTGCTGCACCACCGTGTACAGCTGGTGGGAGAGGAGAGGGGTTAATGTCACCTAATTGTGATGCTGTGCATGTGACACAGACACAGACACACACACACACACACACACACACACACACACAAACAGCAGATGAAATGCTTTCAGCTGCTCATTCCAACTACAGTAATAGCTGACTGCGCTAATACCCCTTCATCAATAACAGCTCGTCCTGTGAAGCAGAGTCTGATCAGCAGTTGACACCGTTCGCCGATGCCAACAGTCATGCTGTGTGTGTGTGGCTGCAGCACCTGAGGTTAAAACATCACCAGCATGTGTAATGACAGCTTAGCTGCAGCCACATTACCTTAAGTGATCCGTGAGCAGAACTCTGATCTGGAGCCAAATGGCCCATCTGCAAATGACAGAGGCTGTAGAGGCTGAGCTGAAAAGTGCATTCTGACCTACACTGCATTTTCAGTGAAGAATGGCGACATGACATCTTACTCAAATGAATTCTGGCCCTTAAAAAGCTGGATAAAATAGGTACAAACTGCAGCAAGCAAGCTTATTAACTCATAACTGGATGCAAACATCTTGTAGTGGAAACATTTCACAACTTAGCACGCAGCTGCACAAACTGAGTGCTGCCTCTCTCCCGGTTGCCTAGCAATGCATCTCTGAACATCTCAGCGCCCCCTGAACTCACCTCCTTGTCCTCCTTCCTGCATTTGAGGGCAGTGACGATATCCTGGTTGAGTCTGGTGGGCATGGTCTCAGACTTGATGACTTTGGGCGGTGGCGGCGGGGCTTTGAAGACGCCGTCATCTTTGTTGGAGATACTGCTGTCCTTACTGCTGCTCGACAGAACGGCCTGAAGAGAGGGAGAGAGACGCAGAGATGAGGCACACAGGAAAAGACACACACACACACAGAGAGAACAACTTCACTTTTAAAATCCATTCCGACTTGAATTAACTTGTTCCCAGAGAAAACAGTTTGAATTGCCAAGGATTCAATCATTGCAGCAATGCAGCGTAATAAGGAAAATTAGGCACGGTCGGCTTTCAATGCCTGAGAGAACATTCACTTTCATTAATACTTTCAATGACAGAATTATGCCAGATTAAGTTCCACCTGTTCACTCCAAATACAGCTCTAAATAAAGCTTGTGAAGCGCAGCACTTTGTTCCGGAGAAGAGTTGATTCTACTTAATGGTAATTGTTGTGGCCACGGTTACTGGTGTTGTTTTACAAGACTGCATCGTCTTGAAAGGCATCTCTAATATTTGGTCCAACCCGACATACACGAGTTCATACAATCAAGTTGATCACCCATGCAGCCTTTCCACACGATGACAAGCTGTGCTTTGATCAGAGTTCATATGTGAAAGATGAGTGAGCTCTTACAGGAGCCGTCTGGGATCGAGACAGGGGAGGCACCGGGATCTCCTCTGACTCAGGCTGGTTCCAGTGGCGAGCGTTGTACACAGCTTTAGCAGGAGACTGGAACAAAATGTAACATCAGATATGACTGTTATGAGTTTGTAGACGTGACCCCAGTGTACACGTTTCAGAACACTGGACCTTCAACAACATGTTTACATTTCAATAAACCATTTTGCCACAAAGCATAAGCTATTGCTATGAACCAGCATTACAAACAATACATAAGTGCTGCACAGAACAATAAGGATGGACTGAGATGACTCTTAGTGTGCAGCACAACAGTCCCACTACAAAGCCAAGTCATTCTGAGACTCGGTTACTTAAGGCAACAAATTATTGTGGTCGGATCATGCGAAGCAAACAGAATTAGAACGACAACAAATAACCCAGAGCCACAAATGATGATCCAACTAAAGCAGAACGTTGCTGCGAAGATTAGACATACAAATCAAGACTGAACAGAGGAGAAAAATAAAAAATGAGCGAGTCTGACCAAGAGAAGTGGTAATTAAGAGATTTGTGTCTGCTCATTGTCATCGCCTGTGTAATTACAAAATAGGCTAAGAGGCAATTACTCAGAGAAATTTCTAACGGCAAATAAAAGAGAATTAAATGCAGGCAGAGCGGCGGGCGTAGACGCTCGCACAGGCCCGGACCTTTTTGGGTCCACTGAAGATCTTTTTGAATCCGGTGCCCATTTCCTTGGATTTGTCGGTTGGCTTCCCTGAGCGACCTTTCTGACCCTCAGCGCCACCCGGGCTGGAGTCATCGGAGAAATCAAAAGCCTCTATTGGAGAAGGGGGAGATTGGTTTTAGTTTCCATACCTCAGCCAGGAGCCATGTTGATAACTTTGGTCTGCCAAGGAAACACATGCTGTGTACCTGTATTGCTGCTGGCCTGGCTGTCCTGAGAGTCGCTGGTATGGGGGCTGTCCACACTGGAGCTGAGAGCAGCTGCAGCCTTCTTCTTAGCCTTCCTCTCTTTGGCTTGAGCTGTCTCTTCATCGCTGTCACTCTCACTCTGGTCGTCAAAGCCAAAGTACTTGATCTTGTAGCTGCTGCCACCGGCTACGGCGCCGCCCTCACGGTCAGCTTTGTCAAAGCCAAAGAACTCCAGCTTGCTCTCCTTCTTGGTCTTTGACTGCGTGGGTCTGAACCTGAGAAGATGGAGAGAGAGAGAGAAAGAGAGAGAGAGAGAAAGAGAGGATCTGCTGTTTTACTTTGATAAAATCTGGATCTGAAACCGACTATTTGCTTGTCAATCATAACTATGAAGAGCTTACTAACCTCACTCTAACCCATCTTGTCTATCTGTCTATTGTAATATTTGTATTAGCATATAAGAGGGCACTGGTGTTTTTAAACATCTCCCTGATTCAGTCTGTAGTGTTCAGAGTGTGAGGGGTACCAGGTACCGTATAGGTTTGGGTGGAGGAGCGTCACACTTCTTCTTCATCTGGCCTGCTTCTCCAAGGTCAACGGGGGCAGCGGGGGTCACCAGTTCATCGATGCTGCGTTCCATGGAGTCCTGGATGGTGACATTGCACACCGACAGACAGGAAGGGTGCAGCACCGTGTAATCCCGCACCCTCCCGCCTCCCCGGCCAGGCGGCTTGGCGGGCGGCTTGGCGGGCGGCTTGGCTGCCGTGTTGGCGGGCGGCTTGGCTGCCATGTTGGCGGGCGGCTTGGCTGCCATGTTGGCGGGCAGCTTGGCTGGCGCGTTGACGGCAGCACTACTTGCATTAGCGGTAAAGACACTGTTGTTTTTATCTTGGGCGACCGCTGCCTCGGTGAGCTTGGTGCTGCTATCGTTGTTTTCCGCAGGATCAGAGGATGTTTTGTTGGCCCGGCTGGGCCGCTGGTATTTCTTGGAGTTTGAGGCCCTGAGGGTGAATGGAGAAGGGGGAATGTTGTCCACCAGCTGTGGAGGAGGCTCTGAAGGACGCTCCAGCTCAGCACCGCTCATCTCTTCTGATGAGAACCCATCATGGGAGGAAGTGGTCTGGACATATCTGCTACCACCTGCTTCATCAGCAGGCTGTTTCCCACGGAGGGAGGTGATTGAGCTGTGAGAGCTCTGAGTGGCTAAGGAGTTCTTATCAGAGAGAGCCGTGTTTGAAATGAAGTTTGCAGGTTTCTGGTTGGTGTCTGATGTGCTTCTGAACCTGGCCTGGTTATTTGTTACAGCTTTCTCTTGTGAAGTTGGTCTGCCTGTAAATATACACATATAAACATAACAAAGAAAATGACTTCATGGCGACTTGGGTTCAAAGTCAAAGTAAGAAGTCCAGCCTCCGTGCCCATGAACTGAACAGGTCTACATGGTCCCTGTGCTGGAATCTAGCAGGCACACTGAGGAATTTAACACTATTTTGTTTTGCGGTGTGACAGATGGTAAAAACACAACACTGTCACATCAAAGAACAGGAAGTAAGTAAGGTGGGTAAGTAAGAAGCACATTAACAGACAGACGGGACTCTGCTGGCACACACACCAACATCATCCTCAACCTTCACTGGGGAACTGTGAGACACTCCCCTCAACAATGACGCTTCACTCCAAAGTAATGACTGTGAAATGTGGCAGACTGCATGGAGATCAGCATGAGTGTGTGTGTGTGTGTGTGTGTGTGTGTGTGTGTGTGTGTGTGTGCTCGCTCTCTCTTACTCGTGACGGTGGCTGTTGAGCTGGTGGAGCCCCGTGAAGACGTCGTGAGCGTGGCCGTCCCACTGGACTGCAGTGAGGTCGTCTTTGTGGCGTTGTCCTTAGAGTGCGAGGCATCGTGGGAGCTGACCGTCTTCGACTCATCATCGCTGTCAAACCCAAAGGGATCTTCTTCACTGTCTCGGTCTTCAAACCGGGGCCTCTTGGAGTGCTCGGGCACATCTGACTTTAACATGGGCCTCTTGGCCTTGTAGGTGGTCTCCCCCCATTTGGTGCTCAGGGTGGGCTTTTTATTGGAGAAAACCTCATCAAACTTGGAGTTGGCCTCCCCACCCTTGCGGTTGTATGTTTTACCGAATCTGGATGTCATGTTGAAAGCTTTATATCACATATTCTCTGCGAACACAAGCAGACAGCAACACTCATCATTAGTATATAGATGATATATACATTCCTGCATGTAGCCATAACACAGAATTCACTACTAAATGATTGTAATACACTGCACGAGTAAGCAGCTTCATTTACGGGTCATTAATATGTCGATTGCATTGTAAACCACACTGCTGTCAGAATCGGACAGCTAGCTCCTTTAGCAGAGCTTTCCTAAAGCTTAACATGAGCGACACACTGATCCGTAATAAAGCATTTCGCTGAATTCCACGGACCAATCAACGCGTAATTTAACAGCAACGTCGCATAGGTAGAATGACAGTTATCTCATCTATGTGTACTAACTCTATCTAGCTGTAAGTTAGGCCCACTCCCGTCTGTAAACTTACTATAAAGTTAGCTTTAGCATTAGCTTCAGTGCTGCTATGCTAGGCTAGCACTGCCGCTGTTTACAGTCCGCATTTGATTACATCGCATGACCCAAACCCTGTGTTTGGAATACAAAGTAATGAACCATGGCCTTTATATCAATAAAGAGAATAAACCGGTAGAGTCCAGTGTTGCGGTGAGCGTGTAGGAGCAGTAAAGCAGGCTCACCTTCCAGCTCAGAGCAGCCTGCGCTTGTGTTAGCCTGCCGGCTGAGGCCCGGCCTGCTGCTCGCGCACAAATCAAGCGGGTAAAGTCCGGTCAGCTCTGTCAAAAACAACGCTACAAGCACACCATTAACCAGAGAGAGACCCAGAGAACATGCCGGTTACCACAGACAAGCGAACTAACAGATGTGGCGGCTAAAACAGTCTAAATACAGCGGATAATGGTGACTTTTTGCATTATATAGCGTTACTGTCGGCCATTAAAGTAACCCCTCCCTCATCCTCTCTGGCAGGACCTTCGTGCCGTGCTCCGCAAAATGGGAACACCCAATCAGCGACACGGAGGTTTTGCCGTGCTGGGAGACGTTCCAGTAAACGCGACTGTGATTGGATGAAAACTGAAACCATAATAGACGACAGGGGGCGGTAGAGGGCTGTTTGGTTTGGTGAACACAGATGGACTCTGCCCGCTGTGTTCGTGCTGTCAGATGCAAGCTGGTGTGGGGGAGCAAGTTAGGAAAGAAAAGATCGATCTGTGACTCGTTTGGAACGCAACAAACATATAAACGTTTGGTGGTTATATATATGGTTGAATCTCTGACAGGCGAAGACTATGCTGAAGGAACCTTTCTCTATTTGAGCTTAGTTTTGTTTGGTCTGTGTCAGCGCTCGAGGCGAAGGCCTCAGGCTGCCCCCCTTGCCTAGTCCAGTCATGCTAGTGTCGCTCTGGGACAAAAACAGGCTTTGTGACGTTTGACACCATCCATCCTGTGTGTTCTTTTCTAAATAAGGTTATGATGCTTTCTTTCATTGGATTCCAGCCCCCATTTCTTCCAACCCCAACCTGCTGTAAGCTGTAGAGATGTCTCTGTGTTTCACCCTTGCCATGTTTTATTCAAATATATTCAGGCTAATTCAGGAGCTTTTCCTGAGTTTCAGGTGCTCCCACCCACCCCCAAGTGAAGCACAGAGTGCATGAAGGCCTGATGTGCAAGCTTGCTGTAGGCTATTAGGAGGAGCCCCTTAACCGACCAGTGAGCGAATAGGCAGGCCTCCAGTATTCTGATGAGCAGTCATCATTCTGCTATCTTCAGGCTGATGGTGAGTGCAGAGGATAAGCGGACTGGGTCGTCTCATTGAGTGACAGAGAACTGGAGTTACGGGTATTTGAGATTAAGATGATGAGTTACTGAAGGTTCCATTGACACTGTGTCTGTATTTTCACATTCATGTTGAATAGTGCATTTATACAGCTGCTTTCTAGCTTAAGGTGTATGTTAAAGACACACTCTTAGATCACTGCTGTGTCTTATCTGTGTCTATTATTCCTAGTTTCCTGTCATCCTGTCCTCATTCCATATCAGCCTCACTTTTTTGTGTGCATACAACACAGAGGCGGACAGTAACGGAGTACATTTACTTGAGTACTGTACTTTAGTATACTTTTTAGGGATCTGTACTTTACTCGAGTATCATGTTGGGGGAGTACTTATGACTTTTACTCAAGTACATTTGAAATGCAAATATCGTACTTTTTACTCCGCTACATTTCTATCCATAACCATAAGTACTCGTTACTTTTTCTAAAAAAATTAAAAAGCGGGCAAACCCTGTGGATTCAGTATTTTGTTGTTTCCTTCTCAAACGTGATTGGATTGTACAGGTGCCACTGACAGGGACAGCCTATCAGCAATCCGGAGAATGTCAGAAAAAATGACGGGGACTTTTACCTTCTGTAAAACGGTTCGGAAAAACGACCTCAAATAATCCTAGTCCCGGGCGAATACGACCCTGTAAAAACGTATGTAAGTAGTCCGTCGTGTCCTGTTTAAACGTAGTCGAAATATAATAGCCTGGGGCAAAACCTAAAATACTTTACCACCACTGTTGATGGGTAATATTTGTCTTCATTAATTATTATTATGAATTTGTCACACATCATTTAGGAATACTGTGTGTGTGTGTGTGTGTGTGTGTGTGTGTGTGTGTGTGTGTTGTCTCGCATACACACAAATTAGCTGCATTTTCTTTATTCCTCTTGCATATAAACCCATTCATTCAAGCACAATTTTATTTTCATAATTTGTGACATTCTTCAAGGTATTAACATTAAAGATTCCATAAAAACTCCATCCAGGAGGTTTCTATAGGTAAAGGTAAGCACTGTGGCAGTAATAATACAATATTTAGAAAATGTACTCTTGGTACTTGAGTACTTTTAAAAACAAGTACTTCAGTACTTTTACTTAAGTAAACATCTGACTGTAGTACTTTTACTTGTACTTGAGTAAAATTTAACAAGCGGTATCTGTACTTTTACTTAAGTAATGAAGCTGTGTACTCCGTCCGCCTCTGGGTATAACACCTAAATGACTTCAAGCAACATTTAGGGAACTGTAATGATCTATCTGGGATGAAGGTAATTAGTTTTACCCGTTAAGTCATTTCATTGCAGTACTGATTTCCATCAGAATAACAACATCTAATGTGATAATGAATTCTATTAAGGAATTCTATTGCCCATAGCTAAATGATTGTCCATTCAAAACAAGGACAATAGAACAGTTAAGCCAATATAGCTCTCATGTACTGTAATTGCACCCTGTGGTTCTCATTCATTAGTCTAAATCCTTGTAGAATCAGTTTGAATGTTGTGGACTGGCTGGACTGAGCGATGGAACACCTGCAGCATATTGGAAGCAGAAAGGATTTGAGCTCACCAACTGGCACTGCTCTGGGGGCACAGATGGTGTCAAGCGAATGAACACAGCATTATAAACAACCCTGGTCTGCAGGGCAAAGCCATCCCAACTGTACCAACACACAAATGACCATTACTCAACCTGAACACACATCACAGTATTTCCTTCAAAGCCAGGACGTGGTCATGAAGATGGAGCGCGTGGACGGCTAATGATCTGGTGTCCAGGCAGAAACTGAGGCCCGGTCATTTCCCCTAAGAGTCATTTGACATTTGTAGGGGTCATAACGCCGCTGTGATGTTTTAAGCTAGTTCTGATGGAGGTGTTTTGCTCTTGTAACTCACAAAATAAATAAATCTCTGTGTTGTACTTTCAATCATGACGTAAAGCTACTGTCACAGCAAATCATTCAACATTTCTGTTTATTCTTTCTGTATGCCAGCTGTGTTAAATGAATGCACTGACATGCATGGATGACTGATGATGACTGGTTTAGGCCCTGGCAGTTATTTTGGAACAAATAAGTCACGAAAAAGCAATACTGCAAATGTAGTGACATATTGACATTATTGAAACCTTAGAAGAAAATCACAACTCTGATGAATTCAGCAGTCACAGAGTAAAATGTAAAACTTTTTAGTGACGCTTAAGTAGAAATGACAGACTGTAACAGTGATACAGAACCATGAGATGGCAGCAACACTAAGGTAGCCTTTGTGCTCACTGGTGTGCGTGCGTGTGTGCGTGTGTGTGTGTGTGTCAGTATGCTGGAAATAACTCCTTTTTCAAAAGTACTTTACTTTTGATGACACATGCTTTTAAGTGCCCCACAATAATGAGTGATCCATATGATGATAAGATTAGGGATTAAGTATAAACATGTTTAAGTGTAGATGTAAACACTGTATCTTTAAATACATTTGTAAAGCTGTTAGAGTTGAGTAAACTTGACCTCTCATTTGAATGATGAAGTGTTACAGTAAATCATCTCCATGGTGGACTTCGTCTTTGTGCAGAGTTGACAGTATTTTCCCTCTTTCTCACACTGTAAGTTTAAAAGCTTGTGAAACTGTGAGGGGGAACCTTCAGTTTCATTTAAATGACAAACAAAATGATGTACCAAGAAATGAAATGTGTTCATGCGAGTCCCCACATCTGTGGCCACTGCATCTTGGGTCAGATGTCTTTTTGGCCCGCTCCCCCGTCTCTGAGGTCAGCCTGCAGAGCCCCGGGCCCAACAATCACACCAGACCACTATCAAGCCCATATGAAGGCAATAAAATCAAATTCAAACCAGATCCTGACTGGCTGTATGCCCCTCGTGTGTGTGTGTGTGTGTGTGCATGAGCGATGGTTAAGCAAGCGTTGCACACACACAAAGAAAACATTGTAATGTCATTCTGGGTGCAGTCCATGAGTGTGTGTGTGTGTGTGTGTGTTACTGAGGAAGAAATGGAAAGAAAATGAGAAAGCCAGCACGGTGAGTGTCAAAACTAAACAAAAGTACACTTTATTTTCCTTTCAGTATACAACACAGAATCAGCAGAAACCTTCTACAGTACTCAAAAATGATAATTAGGAAACAATAGAAATCAGTTTTGCACAGAAAGTCTCTAAATGACTCAAACTCTCTGACGGAGCGAGTCCTTATTAAAGTTCATATTAAAAAAGACACTAAACAACACAAAGCAGATAAAAACAGCAATATGCCAGTAAACCATTTTAATGTTCGTGAACAAACAGTAGTAGCATTGATCAAAGCAAACAAGACTAAAAGTGAAAATACACATGGGAGGAAAAGTACGTTTAAGAGAATCTGAACAGATTTAATGAATCTGTTCAGTCGTTCCTTTCAAGATCAATCCAGAGTATTCCTGGACACGTGGTGCCACTGGGAAAAAGAATCCTCCAAGATTCATATAAGGTCCACTGGTGATGAGTCAAACCCAGCTCCAGCTCCTGTGTAGTGTCTGTGGGAGGGTCAAGGGTCGATCTCCATGGGAACAATAGTGAGAATAGCGTCCTCGTTTCCGCGGCGTACCACTATTCTCAACGTGTCGTCCCTCTTGATGGCAGAACTGACATCAGTCGCCGATGAGATCCTGTGGCCGTTGATTGAGATGATGACGTCGTGTTCTTTCAGTCCGCCCCTGGAAAGAGAGAAGAAGAAGAGCTGGCTGAACAAGGACGGCAAACTAGCAGTTGAAGTAATACATGGAATAGTTTAGTATCATCTACCAATGCTTGACTTTTCTGTATGCATAGATAATATTATGCGACAATAAAAGCCACATGGGAAGATGTATAGAATTGAGGGTAAACCTGGAAATGGCAAGACAGGAGAATATTGAATGTAAATCTGGGAATATTGAATGCAAATGAGAGAATACTGGATGTAAATGAGAGAATATTGGATGTAAATCTCAGAATATTGAATGCAAATGAGAGAATATTGAATACAAATCTGTGAATATTGAATGTAAATCTCAGAATGTTGAATGAAAGTCCTGTGGAGTGAAAGCTGCCATGCTGACTGCTGTGGCTGGAGCTGATTCAGGTTGTGATGTAATCTGAGTCTCTATACCATACAGGTCAGGCAGCTGCAGTGTGTGAGTCAGCAAGAAATCTGGAGCACAGGCACGACGGAATAAGTCAAACTAAAAGAGTCCATAGCGGCCAAACACACCCAGAACAAAGTCTATAAAAATAACAAAAAAAAAATACGAGTAAACCTCAAATCAGAGCGAGAAGAACGCAGCGGCTGAATCACAGCCAGCAGCTCAGCTCGCCCTCATTGTCCTCAGCTACTCTACTGAATGCCATTTAACTGGTAGAGGGGCACAAACACTTTAAACAGCGGACGAGCTGTCGTTCAACCGCAGAGCCAAATCCACGGAGCGGCACAAATAGGAGGAAGGTCAAAAGCACAGGGTTTGAAAGTGCAATCCGGGAAAATAAAGGCACATTAAATTGCTAAAACAACCACAGAAATGTTATTATTACGCAAAAAACGGCTGATTTAAGCAGCGAGCAGAGCCGACACAGGCGTGCGGAGGAGAGGAGAGGGCCGGCCGAGCAGCCAGGGAAACCACACAGCAGCTAGTAAACTCCCTGTATGAGGTTTGGAGGAAACAGCTGACCTCAGCGTCTCCCGAGCCCCACTCTGCTGGAGCTGTGGTACGGGCTGATTGGAGTGGGCTGGTGGGGGGCGGGCGGCGGCGGGGGGGGGACGCTTTAGAGGGCCAGGCACTCCAGGCATGCTGCAGCCAGCCATGAATTTAGCTTTTCTTTTTACAGAGAGAGAGAGATGGTGGTGTGGGAGGAGGCTGTGTGTGTGTGTGTGTGTGTGTGTGTCTGAGTGTGTGAGTGTGTGACACCGAGTGGAGCGGGGTGTGGGAGAAACGAAACGGAGGAAAGGAAATGACACGCAATGCCTCTCCGCCTGTGAGATGCAGAGAGGCGAGCAGAGAGGCGAGCAGAGAGGCGAGGGAGCGTTGCATAAATCCAGTAAATGTATACAGAATAGAAGTGCCAAAGACAATATCTCAGGCAGGGAAGGAGTCAGACACGACGCTGGACTTGCCGGCGTGCCTCACAGGAAACCACAGTGTTCTAAGCAGGTTAGTTTGTACTGAGGCGCCCACTGGTTTGGAGCGGCGTGGGCAGGATGTCATCCTTACACTGCAGCCGGCGTCTTGGCGATGACTTCCATCACATAAGCTCCAGAGGTGATGTCAGGGAAGTCGCGGTGTCGAGTTTTCAGCTCCTTGGCGAGGCTGCAAAATAGGGAGAATATAACCAATAAAGCCAGACTTCCTAATCAGGAACTCTTTCTCTCCTCCACAGAGCCTCTCCTGTTTTAGAGTCATCACAGGAACACTACACACTTCTTCTGATGTAGCGATCTTATCTCAGCGATGAAGTACAAGTGTGCAACTTACGATGGAGTGAGAGTCATCATCCTCACGCCGATGTACTTCTTCTTCACAACCGCCCTCCCTGTAAACACACACACACACACACACACACACACACACACACACACACACACACACACACACACAATGCAATCATCTGCCACGGAACCTGAGTGTTGCTTTTACGAGGCTGTTGTTTTAACTTTAAAGTAATCCTACAGGCTTAACAACCAGCTGCAAAGTATTTCTTCGAGGGGGTGAGGAGCTTATCACTGGGGGGTGTTTGGGAGGGGGAGAGGGGGAGTTATCAAGCAGTAGAATATTGGCTAAATCCTTCATAAGGCTGCAGATCATAGATTATCTCACCAAGAGGCCTGTCAGAAAAGCCATTCATATCCTAGATGTGTGTGTGTGTGTGTGTGTGTGTGTGTGTGTGTGTGTGTGTGTGTGTGTGTGTGTGTGTGTGTGTGTGTGTGCAGCTCTGTAAACTCCATTGAACGCTTTATGTTTTGGCATAAATTTTGCGGATCTCGTTTTGCGCTAAATTTATCATCAAGACAAATCAAATCACACAAGTCCTCCATCAAACCGGGAAGCCTGAGATGAAAGACACGCGCGGCGTTCCAGCAGAGCGTGCCAGGTGAGAGCTAACGCAGTAAAAGGGAACATAAAAGGATTCTATCCCCTTGTAGTTTATTTGGATTGTTGCGTTCCTGTTGCGTAACGCTGTCCGGGGCTAATGAGGGTGGAAACGCAGCAGATCCATCTACAGACGTGCACGCAGGAGCTGGATCCAATTCCCAGCAGCCGCTTAATGCGTTTCAGTTGAAACAATAAAACGTAACCGTGAGGACGATTAGCTCGTACCTCTGGACTGCCGATCGTACGACTCGGCCAGGAACTGCCGGATCTTGTCGGAGGGAATGGCGAAGGAGATGCCGGCCGTCACTTTCAAGGTGTTGATCCCGATGACCTCACCGTCCTGAAACGGGCCAAACACAGGATGAGTGTCTGCTGATAAACAAGGCGATCTGGATGACGTGAGCCAGTGGGAGGAAAAGGTCTCACCAGGTTGACCAGAGGGCCTCCAGAGTTTCCATACTGTGAAGAAAGACGGATAAGTGATCAGATCCTGCGTGTTGTTTATGTGCTGCTGCATGCCACGGCGTTGACACACACACACACACACACACACACACACACACACACACACACACACACACACACACACACACACGTTCACTCACGTTGATGATGGCGTCCGTCTGAATGTAGTCCATGTCGGAGTTGCGAAGGCCGAGCTCCCGGCCCCCTCGCTGAGTGGTGCTGACGATCCCCGTGGTAACCGTGTTCTGGAGGGAGAACGGGCTGCCGATGGCGACCACAAACTCCCCCGGCCTCAGATCGGCCGAGCGGCCCAGCAGCAGCACAGGAAGCTTGGTCTGAAAGTGAGAGACACGGCGGGGACCACAGATTCATCAAAGGTGTCACCGGGACCGGAGTGTAAAGTTTAGGAAAACAAAGACAGAGTAATGTTTGGATGAAACGCACAGATCAACTTTCCTCACACTTTCTGCCTGCGACAGACTCCGGTTGTGGAGACGTCGTTACAGATTCCAAAAACAAATCATTGCTGTTATTTATGTGTGAAAGGAAGCGAAGAAACTATTTTATTAGGATTAGTTCAGATCCCAGGAAGCTGCCAATCCTACCAAAATAAAACCAGCGCTTATATAAGCTGCTAACAAAAACAGCTTCAGCATTAAAGTCTATATACAATGAAAGGGAATGAGCGGTTCCTCATGGCAGCGGCAGGTCACACTGAAGCTCCAGGTCTGCGGCGGTGGGGAGGTGGAAACCTGACCTGTGATCTCTGCTTACACATCCTCCTATCCGACGCCAGATCTGAAATCCTAAAATTGCAGATCAGTGATATGTGCTGACGGGGAGCTGAGTATCGTTTGCGTTCATTCACTCAGGCGCTCCGGCTGTAAATCAGCTCCTTTTGCTCCGCGAGTGCAAAGTGGCCGCAGTGGCAGAGAGACGAGAAAAGGTCGAGGCGATAATCACATCTAGACGAGCGAAAGGTCAGTTCATCGACACGTTTCGCAGGATTTGACAGCGAGCCTATGGAGGGTTGCCGTGTTTTGGTGGTTGATGCTCGTGTCGTGACAAAGGGCAACCTGGCTGCAAAACGTCTGAGAGGAATAAAAACCCCAGCAAAGGGAAGCAAACTTTAAACACCACAACCACAAGGTTCTGAATGCATCCCAGCAGAAAAACACATTTTCCACAGGCAGGACTAACAGATATTATAACGTTAATATCAAAGATCGTTGCTTGTTGGGCTAAAACTGCAACCCAGCTGTCGGATCATTCCTCCTGGCAGATCGGAGCCAAGAAGGAACCACAGGTGCTGGAACACGGGCCGGGTCCTGCCTCTACACTGAGCTGTGGGCCGGTGTGTGTGTGTATGTGTGTGTGTGTGTGCGTGTGCGTGTGTGTGTGTGGAAAGCAGCAGACAGACTCCTGGAGGATGTATTTATACATCCACTGTGACACTTTCCGCTTCTGAGTGAAATCATTTCCGCGGGTGCGCCGCCACCGCCGCTGCATCACGTTGGCGTCTGGGCACGCGACGCCCCCGGTGGCGAGAGAGCGCCTCTGTGTCATTTGCTCCAGGTTATAAATAGAAGCAGAGGGAACCAGACAGCCAGAGAAGAAGAGAAGACACACGAGACACAAAGAGACCTGAACATCACAGAGTGGTCTCATGTCCCAACACCAGACATCACAGCATCCTCTGTGTGTGTGTGTGTGTGTGTGTGTGTGTGTGTGTGTGTGTGTGTGTCTGTGTGTGTGTGTGTGTCTGTGTGTGTGTGGGTGTGTGTGTGTGTGTGTGTGTCTGTGTGTGGGTGGGTGTGTGTGTGTGTGTGTGTGTGTGTGTGTGTGTGTGTGTGTGTGTGTGTGTGTCTGTGTGTGTGTGTGTGTCTGTGTGTGGGTGGGTGGGTGGGTGTGTGTGTGTCTGTGTGTGTGTGTGTGTGTGTGTGTCTGTGTGTCTGTGTGTGTGTGGAGGCTGATTGATATTTCATTTATTCAATTGAAAGCGTAAACGTGTATAGTTAAGCATCACTTTTGATTGGATAGTTTCTCTCAGACGTTATAAACACAGCAGGACCATCTTGACCCCTGAGGCTATAATTAGAAGATGACAAAGATAGTCATGGCCTGTAACTGAGACAGAGAGCCATTCAGCTCCTCTCGCCACTGTTTGTCAAACACACACACAAACACACACACATAAAGATACAGTAACAAACACACACAAGCGCCAACCTCTGAGGTCATTTTCCCAATTCTTGGAGGCTGCGAGTTGAAAGCAGAGATGTCGCAGCAACATGGGGATATGCACGTGAACACACACACACACACACACACACACGGGCCAACACCTGATACAGAAGTAGGAGTCTGCATAATCAACCCCCCGCTCCCGTTCCTCCTTCTCTCTCCATGGGAGATAAGAGTTTCACCAGATGGAGGGAGGAAGCCAGAGAACACACACAGCTGAGAGGCCGTCAGGTGGACTCCAGGCTCTGCCAAGTCATCGGGCCGCAGGACGCCGCCAGTCACACTAATGATGGTAACAGTTGCTATTGGCGAAAAATCTTGAACGTGTCAACTCAGCAACGCCAAAACAGAAACGAAACCTGAAAAGGTGGAGTGAGTCAGAAATGCTTGGGCCCGCAGGTCGTCCATCACACACTTCAGCACAAAGTCACAACGTATTCAGGAAAAGCAGTCAGAGAGCAGGAACGCAGCAGCGACTCCCCGAGAAGCAGAGGGAGCCGAGGGAGCCGAGGTGAGAAACACACACAACATGCCAACACCTGACCTTTACACAGACCGCTACTCCACATATCACTTACTAATCATGACGAGTCAGCGATCTGGAACCACAAGTGGAAAGTCCACTCTGTGTGTGTGTGTGTGTGTGTGTGTGTCCGCCTCTCTTGACCACCCAAGTGACTCACAGTGCTATTTCTGATAAAAGCGGGTGAGCACCACTTCCTCCCCGAAAGAAACCCACCGCATTTACGGAAACAAGCAAGGTGAGAGAGGGGGGAGGGGGGGGGGATGAGGGGGGAGAGAGGACCGCCACAAACCGCAGAGAGGGAGTTTGAGCCTGCGAGACCAATGAGTCAACATGGTCCCAGCTCTCTGCTTCAGTCTGAGCCACAGTCTGTCTGAGACATAAACACAGCGATCGTACTCAGCAGAGGAACGTCTCCATGTTTCACCTCCTCTGTACCGAAGCACACGAGCCCCCGAGGTGAACAAGCTGCTACCAAACTGGAAATGTAAAGGAGCTTTCCAAAACACTTGTAAAACTCGTCACTTTGAATGGATGCTCAGAGGAATTCTACCATCTTTCCTTGTTCTCCCAAAAACTGAGTGACCTCATCAGGTGTGGAGAGATGGAACACGTGCGGAGCAGGTTGGGGAAAAGAATACCACCTTAAAACTCTTATCCTTTATATATGTTCCATTGATAAGAATAAGTGAACTGTGACTATTTGATGTTTGATTACTGCCTAACAGACTTTGACCACAGATTCTTTCAGGTTTCACAAATTTTCCTGGAATTCCCTGGACTTCCCGGGCCACTCCAGCACGTTTCCCTGCATGTTTCTGTGTGTTTGAAGGAGAAGTGAGACATCAGATTAAAAGGGGGAGGAGAAGTAAACATCTTTGTTTGTTTTCTGGGGGAAGTGGTAATTGCAGGACGCCGTAGCCCGGAGCGCGGCGGGAAAAAGCATTCCAGACTCTTTTCCTCCATCTTTCCTCATCGACTTATGATTCAGCCTGCAGTCACACGGGCAGATTACAGCAAGGAGACGGATCTTTACTCCAAGTTCGGTCGACGGGGGAGGGAAGGGAGACAGCTTGACAGATAAGCAGGCGTGCCAGTGAACGGATCGCCCTGGAAACGGCCCCAGAGTCGCTATAGAGATCTGCCATTGTTTAATGTTGCAGCCTGGGTCGTTTGGAGGATCGTTTAAAAGCCATTACACTAACTACTGTTTTATGACTCCAAGTCCAGGTGCAAACTTGACTCTAGTCAAGCTGGGGTGTGTCTAAACTGTGGCTAATAGAGTCTGAGGCACAGGCACACACACACACACACACACACACACGCGCACACATCCACACACACTTGAATAGAAAGTGGCGGTGTCCCGTGCATGAACTCTTACAAAACAAAAAATCTGTAAATTAAAACCCACACACCTGCTCCTGATTAGATATACAGAAAGACCCATATAACACACACACACACACACACACACACACACACACACACACACACACACACACACACACACACACACACATATAGAAGCTGCTCTTACTTAAGCTCTCCTTTTTCCTTTATTACAAATGACATCAAAGCAGGGATCAGGCACGGTGCTGTTGTTCAGGTGGAGCATGTAAATCTCATTACGGCTCTGAGGCGCGCAGGCCGACGTCTGAACTTTTGCCCCTGGCGTTGCGCTAATGCAGATAAAATGAGGCAGGATGCAGCACGTTGATATCTAACATCCCAGCCAGCGGGATGAGGAGGTACGCATGCACGTATGTACGCGTGTCTGTGCAGGCTCGACGGAGCCAGAGAACTAAAGAGACGGAGAAGGATGTTCAGTAGGATTTCACGGTTTGGACTCAAAGCAGCAGACGTGACAAACATGGCAGAATCGGAGCGGTCGCGGGGGAAACAGAGGCGGCTCACCGGTCGCGGCTCATTCTAGGTAACATCAACATCTTCAAAGCGCACGAGGGTCACGCGTATCCCTGTCACACCAATATGGCTTCCATATGTTGTTATGAAGGACTCGCAGGCTTTTTCTAAGAGCAAACATGTGTGAGAGCTGGAAGGCGTCGACACCACGACGCTCACGTCACAGTGATGAGAGGAGACGAAGGGCGTACGTGGCCTTGTCTTCCTCGTTTAGGTCTTTATATACACGGATCAATTCACATGCTTAAATCCAACTACAACAACGTCCTAAAGACCTTAAATAACATTGAATGTCTGAAGGAAAATCAGGTTGATTCTTAAAGGAGGATGAGTTAGAAACATTTGACCCAAACCCTCTGACGTTGATGCTAAGTTTAGATTTGAGTATTTTGTGTTTCCTCCCTTTCAGGCAGCGTCTCCTTCTCTTTCCTTTTAAATGTACAGTCAATACGAAGAGGATGCTTGTTCTTGTCAAAGCTGCATTACTGTCAGCAGGTAAAACCCACAACAAAGAGACTCTGACGCTCTAATGCAGCTCTAATCTCACCCGGGACTCAATCCCAGCTCCTTCCCAGAGTCTTCATCATTTGTTTTTCTATCAAACCCAAATGAAAGAGAAGCACTGACAGCCTCCAGCGTAACAGCAAAGCCCAATCTTGTAAAAACATTGTTACGGTTGACACAATCCGACCACTTAAGCCGTTGACGTGGCTCCGTTCCTGCAGAGCCGCTGATATATAAGAGCCGGGTCTCTATTTAATGTAAGAATAACACGATCTGCGTGTCAAGCCGTCCCCTAAATCCTCCCTCTGGCCCCGCCGCCGTTGCCCCGGCCGCCTGATTCATTTGAAGCCTTTCGCCCTCGCGCCCGTGCATCTACGCTGAGTGATGTCACCGCCCGCTGCGCTCCAACAGTTTTAGTGCGCCGAGGCCCCGCCGACCCTCCAGCTGCCGCCGGATAAATTTATGTGGCTGAAAAGTAGGCCAAGACAAAGCGCAACAGGATCCAGGCAGGGAAGAGTGTGTGTGGGTGTGTGTGTGGGTGTGTGTGTGTGTGTGTGTGTGTGTGTGTGTGTGGCGTATGGCTTTCTTTGGCTAGCTTCCCGCCTAACTTCAACCCCGAAGCATGGGAACCATTTTGGCTCCAAAAGGGGGGGGCGATGTAGAGAGGACGGGGGCAGGACAGGAGGATGTGATTCATTTCCTTCTCAGTCCGTCTCTGAAGGACACAGTGGAGTGTCTCTACGCTGGTAATGGACTGTGTCCTCCACATCGCCCAGTAGGACCCAGCGAGCGGCCTCTTAACCCCCCCATACACACACACACACACACACACACACTCCCTATACATTAGCTGTACCTACACTTAACTTGAATGATGTTTATGTGTCTTTGCTTAAAGTCTGTCAGCACCGTTGCTTCCATACGTTCCAACGGACCGCAGATGGAATCCTAACCCTCCTAAACCCTCACGGACGGATTTGAGTGATTCTGCTCTATAAACCAACACATGGATATATGTTGGTACGTTTCCCTCTGTTCCCCTCCTACACACACACACGCAGACACAAATATTCCTATAATAGCCGGGTCCAAACCAGAATCAGGCAGGTTTCCCAGAGCGGCCGGTCTGTCAGGCTGCAGACAGAGTTAATAGTAGGTGATGGTTAATACAGAGACAAACAGCTCCATTGTTACCGGGGGACCGTATGGAAAACATGAGGCGGCCGGCGCTGTAACACTTGTAAACGGACTTGAGTGCGAGTTTAAACTTAATGGCTTATTTATTGGAGCTGCATCCAACAATTGGAGCGTGATAAAACGGAAAAAAAATCTTTATGAGGCAACTTAAACAAGCAAACGCTGCATCTGCTGCTGAAACAGGACGGAGAACACACTCTCCCACAATGGAAGCAATTAAATTATTCATTGAGCCGCAGTGTAAACAGAACCACGGATCAATAACTCTGCACATTTGTCACGGCGGCCAGATTTACGCCTGCACTCAAACGCAGCACACTCAGACCCA
>NW_027466824.1:350000-375000 GCF_046128005.1 Genypterus blacodes
CACACAAAAGCACGCTAAGCTCACGCCAGATTAATTGGTGACACGTGCAAAAATCACTCATGCGTGAACACAATCCACAAGATGTTAAGCGCTTTCCACAAAACACACACACACACACACACACACACACACACACACACACACAGATACAAGTGAAAGAATGGAGGATCTAAACCCGGTGATGACGATTTTTGGAGTCGAAAGCAGAAATCACAAAACAGATGCACAGCGGCACTGGACTTGGACTGAACCCAAACGGGCCTTCTGGACCCAAACGGGTCTCCTGGCCCCGGTGCTGACGCGTGGCCTGATTTAGAGGCAGCAGCAGATTATGGAGTGCTGAGGTTTGCACATGTTGAACAGAGTTGGATTACGATCCAGATTAGCCCACAGGTTCCTGCTCTCATTCCTCTTTTACTGAAAAGTCCTGAATGTTTACAAGTATGTTACTATGGCGACGGCAGAGATCGGTTTTCCCATGCATACCTGCTGTTTTATGGGCGCGTTCCTTCATCCTCACACACACATTCCATCTGAGGACTGTGAGCTCATGTAGCTGTTGTTGTTGTTGTTGTTGTTGTTGTTGTCATTAAAGTGCAGCTCTCAAGGTAAAATGGTGCTGAAAGCCCTGGTGCTTGACTTTAACGTGCCTCGTAGTAGAAACAAAGCTACTGGAGCACAGGTGGAGCGTGGAGACCCCTGGTAACACTCCACTGTGTGTGTGTGTGTGTGTGTGTGTGTGTGTGTGTGTATGGCATACTACTATAAAAGCGTTTCCAGTAAAGCAGTTGGCTCAATGCAGATCTGCAATGACTCACCTGATGTGGATGTTATGGCACTACAGCATGATGAGGTACAGTTCAGTGTAGCTGCAGTTTGTAATATCGCAGTGACACATTGGCAGCACTTCACACAAACACCCCGTCCCACTCTGTGTGTGCCTCTCACTTAGGTTCTCTCCACTCTCACTTGTCTCTATTGGCCAATTCCCATCCCAGTTGAGGCAATATCATCAATCTTGCCTCCCAAACTCTCTGCATGACATCACAGGACAGCTGGAGACGTTTACTAGCAGAATCTGAACTCTGAGGCGATAAATAAGTAAATATCACAGTCAGATATGAAGTCAGTCCAAATACTTTAAGCGCTATAAAATGGTCTGTTAAGATGAAAGTGACGCACAAAGCTATAAAACACACACACACACACACACACACACACACACACACACACACACACTGTCCATTTGATAACTTCAAACTTGTTTATGTGATTTGTTATTAGTACCAATGCTAAGAGAAGGAGTGCCAGTATTGTTACAAGTGTACTTTAATGGATGAGTACAGTGTGAATGGAAAACAAAACAGGGAGAGAAGACAGGAACTGGCACGGTTCCTGTCAGTGTGATTTAAGGAGAGGAGCCAACAAGCTTTAATTAATAGGTTCTGATCCAAACACTTGCAACCCAACACACATCTGCCAAATGATGGCGGGAGGCCTTTAAGTGAAGCTTCCTGCTCCTTTTGTTGAAAAAATATCCTCCATAACAGAAACGACACTGATCTGAGGCAACATATGCATGGAGATTACAGTCAAAGCTTCTTTTAATGTTTTTGCTAGAGGTGACGGTCTGATGAGGCCAAATCAGGCGAGAAGGGTGCGGCGCTGCACCAGTTGAAAGGCACAATCACGCACAACTCACAGAACCTTGGGAATCTCTGGAGCTTAGAATCACAGAGCTCAGACGAGGAGGAGGGATGACACACACACACACACACACACACACACATACGCGCGCCTCGGCTTTCTTAGGAGATCAATGTCTGACACATGTATACCTCTAATGCAACTTTGACCTTTGACCTGATTTCAAAACAAATCCACACAGAAGAGATGGTGACCTTTAACCTCAAACAAGACTAAGATCCAAATGCGATTAAAAGACGATGAGGCTCAGAACTTATCAATCACACCCTATTACATGGGTTCTGCACTCTCTCGCCCTGGCGGTTACGAGGAGCCAAAGGGGCTTAAGGAACCAGACAGATAAACAGTGAGACAGACGGACAGACCAACAGTCAGACAGACAGAACGAGCACGACGGAAAAAATGAGGAGAGAAATGCCAAAATGCAAAAAGATGATCTCCTAATATTAAGAGCGGTGCAACGCAAGTCAGCCGACAAGAATGTGCAGAACCGGCATGTACAGTACATCTAACCAGCCGGAGTCACAGAGTGCACGCTGCTGGGATGTGTGAATGCTTCAACAGATGCATCATCATCATCATCATCATCATATCGCCCGTTTGCCCTGGGAGCCGCCTCACATGTCACACACCTCTGCGCTCGGCGGGGCCCTGTATGGAGGCGTGTGTCAAAGCCTCACATTAAACACAAACACCAACCCCCTCGGGCGTCGCCGCAAAAGGTTTGACCTACATTTCCAATTCCAAACCAAATAAGTTGCATAATCAACATCTTCAGAGTCCAGACACAGAATGACATCATGCAGAGCGAACCTGCATGTGTTTTCTTAATATGGGGGCCAGGACGCAGAGTAATGAAGGGGGCGCTGAGGGGTTGACTCTGTGTGTGTGTGTGTGTGTGTGTGTGTGTGTGTGTGTGTGTGTGTGTGTGGGTGGGGGGGGGGGGGGGATGGGGGCTCTGGCTCTACCTCCAGTCTTACACACCTTGATCCCATCCTCTACCCTCCACCCAGATGAAGGATGCCACAGTCGTCTTGCCCAACAAACCGGACCAGACCAAATGAAACGTGACTCATTCTTATTGCAGGGATGGAAATTCTCAGTGGCCTCTGAGGAAATCAATAGCACTCACCGCGGCTTTGCTGAGATTGTGGCATTTTCAGAGACAGACATACTGTAGCTGGCGGGGAATGACTTAACCGTTTAAGTTGTTTACATGACTGACTAACAAATGTGCCGACATGGTCTGCACCGCCGCCGTGCCCCCGCGGTTTCTGATGTTACGCGTAAACCTTTTCCCCATGAGTACGGGTTACTTATTTGGTGTTTTCGTCGCTGTCTCCTGCCCGTCTTCAACAGAGGGGGAAATGTGGCTTTGAATCGGTGCCAGACATTCCTTCAGTGTGGCTGTTTAAGGGTGATTTATGAGTGACAACAGAGAGAGGGAGAGGGAGGGAGACAGAGAGAGAGAGAGAGAGAGAGAGAGAGAGAGAGAGAGAGAGAGAGAGAGAGAGAGAGAGAGAGAGAGAGAGAGAGAGAGAGGTGGGAGGGGGAAGTAGTAACTTTCCAGGCCTTGAGGTGAGTTCTGAGTTCTTTCAGGCAACAGGTGTTGAAGTTCTCCATTCAGACCTTCACCCCTGCAGACATGGTGCCCACTTCACTTGGACACACACATACACACACACACACACATACATAAACGCACCACTACATGAGAGTCGTCTTCTTTAACACCTGCAGTGTAAGGGAAGTATGTGTGTGTTCACATTCCACAGCATCACACTCTATATGACGACATGCGGGCATATCACACACACACACACACACACACACACACACACACACACTGACGATGATAAATGACTGGCTGATTAAACGGTGCAGGCATTCTTGGACAGGCTGTGCTGTTCCACTGAGAAATCGGTTTGCAGTGAAAAATGACGTCTGTTTATCGTGGAGCTCGACTGATTATGGTGAAATACTTGACTCATGACAGAGGGGCCGGTTTAAGACCTAACACTCACATATAACACCAATAACTACAGATCTGTACTCTTGATGTTGTTTTAATGTCTTACATCACACCCCAGAAGGCTTTGAAAGTGTCTCTGGGCAGGACGAGGTCATGTGACCGTGCGGACATGCATGCCTGAGATAATCCCAAAGTCCTGCATCGCCGTTTACATCAGGCACGACCTCATGACTTCATTCAGGCGGGGGAAAGTACCACCAGGTTCAGATGGAGCCGAAATGCAATGAAGGAATAAAGCGGCTCAGGCACACAAACACACACACACACACACACACACACAAAGTTCAACAGTGGCCTTTGTTTCCTTTGACACTTGGAGGTTTTGTGCCACTGAATGCAGCTGTGTGTCATCTGTGTGTGTGTGTGTGTGTGTGTGTGTGTCAGCCAGTGCTCTGAGGTCAAGGGGTCAACAGCAATAAAGTCAAGTGAAGATGAGAAACGGTTATTTAAATGTTTACAATTAATATCAAAATGTCTCCATAACAGCTGCATTTAGTAGAATCTAGAATCTGACAGACTGAATTCTGAATCAGCCCAAGTCTCTCTAAGAGCTTCCAGGTGTGACCGACTTCCCTCCATCACCCTCCCGGCTCGTGTGCTCACTGACCCGGGTTACCTTTTCCGCAGGCTCCCCTCTGGATGAAGAGAACAGGTGGCTGCTGGAGCTTCTGCGCCCGTCGGCTCACCCGCTTCAGCTCGCAGATATTCCGGTAGGACACTCCGTCGCTCCCGCACACCGGATCGGTGGCTTTGCACTGGCAGGTCCCGCTCTTGCTTCTCCTCCGGACCGTGATGGAGTAGCCCACCCCGCCGCCGGAGACCGAGCACTCCAGCCCCTCTCCGCACAACGGGTCCCCGAGCTTCCCGGTGCCGCCGCAGGACTCGCCCTCGCCGGACCCGCACACCGTACAGCACTGGCAGGCGTCGAGCGTCTGTCCCGCCGGGCAGTCCGCCGGTAAGCGGGGACACATCGTCTTATCGCAGCGAGAGGGACATCCGATGACATACCTGCCGGAGATCTGCGCCGCGGCCGGCACGGACGCAAAGGCGACAATTACGCACAGCAGAAACATAGCGACTGTAAAATGAGGGAGAGAACTAAAGCGAGATAAGTTAAAGGAAAGTTGCAGAAAAGTTGCAGGAAAGTTCGCTCTCCGTCCGGTCGCGGTGTTGCGGGATGTGAGTGAGCGCTCTGCGGGGCGGAGGGGGGGAGTAACTCTGCTGCAGGGGCATTTAGCACCAACTCCGCTGCGTAACCAATTACGCGCCTTTACGTCTCTGCTGGCAGCGCATCATTAAAGCGATTCACTAAGGTAGGTAACACAGCGAGGCGAGGGATTGGTGCGTGTGCGTGCGTAACGTACGTAACAGACGGAAACGCTGCGTGAGGATCTGTAAAACCAAAAAATAAAAATAAATTAAAAAAAATGAAAAAAAATGAAAATAAAATAAACGTATACAAGTTGAAAGAAACCCACATACATTTTAAATTCAAAATATAATAAAGAAAATTAAATGGCATTAAAGCTCAGATGAAAATGAATAAGTAAACATTCAAATATTTACATAAGATGCTACAGAAAAGTATTTATGTTCAAATAACTATTGTTGAAATTGTAAACAGGTTATGAGTCACGAGTGGGAGGCATGATTGAAATTCCTTCCTCCAGGGGGTCAGGGAGGTCAAGGTCATCTTCAGAATAGCACTCAAGGTCATTCAATTCCCCAGCCCCCTTTGACCCTGCCTAGGCTAAGTGGGAGTAGCGACCGGGCGGTTGGATGGATGATCGCTGACTTTGGGCGTAACCCTGCTGTGATTCTTTACAAACAAAAATGAAAAAGCCTCATGATGTTAGGAGCCAGTCCAGATGTTTCTATGCTGCACAGCCCTCCCTGCATCCTATAGGCTTCTTTCCTGCATGTGGTTTTTACTAGTCCATTTATGAATTAGTCACTCCTGGCATCGACACAAGCCTTATGGCTAATTAGGGAAAGCAGTAGTGGAAAGAAGTTGGGTGGATTATTGGATTTCTGGAGTTAATGTAGTGCTTACACACACTATTGTAAACAGCCAAATTTGTTCTAATTGAAAGATTGCAAGGGTAAATCATCTCTCCATTCATTACACCCTCATCCCATTGCTCTTGGCTTATCAGCGCCCAGCCACCAGGCAAGTAAACAAACAATTACAGTGATGCAATAATAATAATAATAACCCCATCACAGCCTTCCAAGTTAAAGTGTAAATCAGTCAGAGAGTAATCACACTCCTTCTTGTTCAGACGTTAATGGGATGAGTAATAATGACTGTGGGCCTTTCTAAAAAGAACAATTAATTTTCTCAAAACATTAGAAACAACCTTACCATGGATTGTCAGCGTTAAGAGATTTCAGCCTTCTGAGACGAGGGCCACTTTGCAGTGTCGAGGCAAACAACACACTTCTGTCTGTTTGTGTGTCTGCTGTGTGTTGTAAAAGAGCCAAAGTGTAAAAGAGTCCAGTTAACACCAAGGCAATGAATCTTTGTCATAAAGTGGCTCAACACAAAGTGATTGATTATGAGCGCAGGGTGGTTTTAACGGCTTTAAACGTAGCGACTCGATGCGGGAGAGAGCGCTTCTCTGGACGAGGCCCCCTGTGGTGTGCTGGAACCTGAGCTCAAATAAGCCTCTGTATCCAAAAAGGCCATTAGACGCGAGCATAAATGTATGGAATTCAGTTCTGTTCCCGCGCAGGACTGGACCTCTTTGTGCGTCGCACAATCCAGGTAGAGTGTGGGACTTGTAACCCAGATTGAGCTCAACCGAGGCCCCTTAACAAGCACATCTGACTGCACTATGCACTGCTTTATCACTTCTACTATTTATTACCGCACTCAGCATTTTACATCCTGCACAATGCATGTTTACCATCTGCAGCATGCTCAGCTTTATCCTACATTACCTCTGCCTCTTAAATCTACATGAAGATGGGGGTTTGTTAAGATTGTTGCTACGTGTGTGTGTGTGTGTGTGACTCTTTTATTGTTGTGTTTAATGCTCCTGTGTGTGTGTGTACAGCAGATTCTCCTCAGGCCAGTAAAGGTTCATTCATTCCTTGCCGGGTGGAGAAACACTCAGGATACTGTGTCAGACATTTTAACACACTGATGCTTATACAGTACTTGGGACATATGTAAACGGTAAAGGACTGACGGGTACGACCCCCCCACCAGGGACATTGAAGTATGTGATGGTGGGACAGATGGTGAGAGACCGTGCAGATGAGAACGACCTCATCTATAAGGAACACCCTCCCAGCCTGTTCCCATGGGGGCCTGTCCTGATCCTGATCCTGCCCAGCCCGTCTGCATGTGTCTGATGTCTGTGAAGGCCTTCAGAGAACATGCAGGACTTTATCACCAAGCTCAAAGCCACGTCGAGTCCATTCCTGCGATACACTAAATTGCAACGACGGTGAGAACTCCGTATCCTCCTCGCTCTGCTCTGCCTGCCAGATGATGTCATTCTTTCCCATTTCTATCTGCTCCACACTTAAGACCATCACTCTCCATAGTTTGCTCATAACTAATGGCTCTGTGGACTTTTCCACGTATGCGTACTGTAAACACATTACACAATACACACACCCCAGAGAGAGGGCCATACATCACACAGCTCCTTATCAGGCTGATTAGGCAGGATTTACATATTCAGCATTGCTCCGTGACCTCAGTCTATAAATCCATCCACACTTCTCCAGTCAGGGGCTTCATTTGTAAAAAGCCACTTCATTAGACGCTGACGAGGAGAGAACTTATTCACATCTCACTAAATCACCACTGCTTTTCCATATCTGTGTCATTTATGGTGACATTTTTAATTTTGTAAGATATTCTCAGTGATTTTTTTTTCTGCTCCGCTTGGTTGAACTCTTAATTAGAGAGAAGAGGTTCCCAGGGTTTAGCAGTTAGCGGTTATTTTAAAGTTAAAGATTTGGCATCACTTCTGTGCACACTGGAGGCACATTCCCACCATGAAACATCAATAAGAATCATTATTTTTCCTGTTTCCCCCTCATGGACGCTGAACTCCACCCTGATAGAAGTCCCCGGTGGTTAAACACATAATCTGATAAAGGAGCTGAGGTTTGGCTTTCATGGGAAGAAAACAAATCATCTCCAGACCTCCAGTGCAGATGGAAGTGAAGCAGGCTGGACTCACCACCAGAGGGCAGCAGCAGCCTGGGGAGGATCTCACTGTAGGAAGCAGAGGAAGCATCAGAAAGCATCATTTGTTGCATCATCCTCCGCTCTCTGAAGGCTCAGGGCACACACACACACACACACACACACACACACACACACACACACACACACACACACACACACACACACACACACACACACACACACACACACACACACACACACACACACACACACACACACACACACACACACACACACACACACACACACACACACACACACACACGAGCACATTTTCTATGTGTTTATTTCTTTCAAGTCATCTACATAATAAATAGACAATTCAAACCAATGACACCAGACTGCTCTGCTTTGTTGGGAGATGAGATGAAGCAGGCACTTCAAAAAAACAGTGTGTGTGTTAAGTGGAGTATTGTGAATGAGACCTGGAGGCAGCTGCTGCCTGCTACAGAGTTCAGGCTCACTATCTGGCAACACAGCTACACAGGGAGGAATACCAGGGAACATCTAAAAGCATATAAAAATAAATCTACACAGCTCTGCACACAGCTCTATTCTGGAAACACACAAACACACACACACACGCAGCCACAGAAGAAGAAGAAGAGAGTGTAGAACAGAGAGGAAGAGTCACGGAGGAATCATTAAGATGGAAGCATGCAAGTGAAGTGGTGGAGCTTTAGGACACACACACACACACACACACACACACACACACACACACACACACACACACACACACACACACACACACACACACACACACACACACACACACACACACACACACACACACACACACACACACACACACACACACACACAATTTCTTGTTTGTGTGTGACTGTTGTGTGTGAGTTTGTTGTACATCATCGTGGGTGCCAGTGCACAAAGTCAAGTTTCTGAAGGTCGCATAGAGGTCAAATGAAGCTGTCCTGTGAGGAGCCAGGGTCCGGAGCCTCGGCTGTGCTGTGGAGTCTCTTGGTTCAGAGGAGTGGGGACTTACTGAGAGAGCTCACCTGTGATTGAAGGATTGTGTGTGTGTGTGTGTGTAGGCTACATTATGTTGTGGTCAATAACAGTCTGCTCTCCTGGAGGATCCTCTTCATCACCACTGAGGCAAGGCTCATTATTATTACTGGGTGAATGTGTCTGGACTTCCTTCTGACGCTGGCTGACCGTGTGAGACAAACCCATTGCTATGGTTACGATGGTGAGAGTGTGTGTAAAGACCGTTTAGTTTCAATGAGCACAGAAAAGAGGGAGGTGAGGAGAAGACGCTCCGGTTCTTTAAGCGTTTCCATTCATTAGTAAATAGTTGTCACCTCTAAACGCTCCCTTGTTGACTTGGCACAAAGTGAAAAGAAGAAAATCCCAGGCCCACAAATCCTCTAGAGCAGATGTTTGGAGACGAGTGTGTGTGTGTGAAGTCTGGAGACATCGACTCTAAAGAAATAAAGATGCTGTTAAGATGCAGGGGGGGGGGGGGACCGGGTCGTCTTTGGCACACACACATGTGCAGTTCAGTGGCGTTCCTCTCCTCTCACACACACTGAAGGCGTTTCAAAGGAAGGATCCTAAATTAAGTTTCCTCATCTCTTCCTCTCACAGTCCAGATCCAGAGAAGTCAAACTGCCTTCACACCAGACTGACAGGCAGGTCGGCGTCGTCCAGATCCATGGGCTGCTCGGGCGAGTAGGGCTCAAAGCTGCTCCGCCGTCGCCACGGTGACTCCTCCTCCGAGGCCGCAGTGATGGCGGCGGCGGCGGCGGAGGTGACGGGCGGGTCGCAGGTCACTTTGCCAGGTACGGCGTCTCCTGCAGGGACAGGCGTGGCGGCGCCCGGCTGTGGCTGGGCCGGGGCAGCAGGCTCATGAAGTGCTCGCTGTCCCACGCCAGGCTGCGGGCGTGGGCCGCACGGGACAGCAGACCCCCCCCGCTCTGGGGAGCAGGGTGGCACGGCAGGTACGGGCGGGCAAGGTACGGGGGGAGCCTTGGTGCTGCGGTAGAATGGGGGATGGCTGCCGTGTTCCTGCAGGAGGGCAGAGAGGGAGAGAAAGAGAAAGAGAGAGAGAGAGAACGAGAGAGGAAACCAGGCATTAAGAGGAGCTACAGGGAAACAGCTTAATCTGTTTATGAAAAGAACAGACAGAGTTTGAGGCTGAGTTTGCACCGGCGCAGTGTGAGGCCTGATGCAGATCTAGCAGAGTCGATATACGGAGGGTCAGAGGTTACAGGTGGAGGTGCTGAAGAAAGTACAGGAGCGTTTGTAGACTGATGGTGGTGGAAGTGACAAAGGTATCAGCAGCAGCAGCAGGAGGAGGAGGAGGAGGAGGAGTGGTAGTAGTAGTAGTAGTAGTTATAGTAGTAGAGGGAGCGGCAGGAGTGTCAGCAGGCTTTAGTTGGAGTAGAGAGGAAGAGGAAGAGCAGAGCGGCTGAGGAAGCAGAGGGTGGAGGCGCTCGTTATGTCACAGCTTGTCACTGTCAGATTTCACTCTCTGAAATACAGAACGGGGCGGTGAGAGACAGAAGACGACAGCAGTGAGAACAAAGACAGGCTCAACAGGCTCCATTAGTAAGAAGGTCAAAGGTCAAACAGCACTATGAGGCACTGAGACGCCCACACACACACTGAGCTGAGGGACAGAGCCGACACACACACACACACACACACACACACACACACACACTTAAGCTCAGAATGGGATCGAAAGGTGTGTGTGGAGAGGAGTGTGTGTGTGTGTGTGTGTGTGTGGTTAATATGTGATTTAGAAAAGAGAGGAACCAACATACAGGCAGCGAACAGGAGGGAGGAGGAGAGACAAGCAGGATGTCACACATCTAAGACAGGTACACAGCTGCAGCAGACTGCAGAGAGAAGAGGAAGAGGAGGAGGAAGAGGAAGAGGAAGAGGAAGACAAGAGAGACACAAGGACCAGAGTCTAAACACACAGAGAGAGAGAGAGAGAGACCAGAACAGGCTAACACAGCTAGGCTAGTCACAGAGGGCATGCATTGTGTGTGTGTGTGTGTGTGTGTGTGTGTGTGTGTGTGTGTGTGTGTGTGTGTGTGTGTGTGTGTGTGTGTGTGTGTGTGTGTGTGTGTGTGTGTGTGTGTGTGTGTGTGTGTGTGTGTGTGTGTGTGTGTGTGTGTGTGTGTGTGTGTGTGTGTGTGTGTGTCAGTCCCTCCAGCTCCACACCGGTCTAGCATCGCAGAATTCAATGCAAAATTCTACAAAACGCTGCATTTTCCTACGTGCTGCGGTCGTTTCACAAAAATATGCAAGCATTATCAAAAGGGTGTGTGAGGAAGCAACAACCCACCCACACACACACCCACACAAACTGCATTGAAATAGTCCTGTGTGAAGAGGAAGTGGGGATGTGCAACAGGTCGACTGCAACGTAAAACAGAAGTGAAGAAGACATCCAGATGTTTAGATTGATCTCACAGCATGTTACAGTTGGTTACATAAAGATTTGTAGAAAAATGAATTTGAAACCTGAGGGACATGAGAGGATGATTAGAATGTGTGAGGAAGAGTAATGCCAAGGGGCTAAAGGTTGATCTATAAGCAGAGGCTTGGTGTTTGATTGACATGTAGATGGATTTAAATGAAATATTAAAAGTTGTGATGAATAAAAACAAAAATTCACAAAATTACTGCAGCAAAATTTATTGCAAACATCCTGGAGGGACTGGCGTGTGTGTGTGTGTGTGTGTGTGTGTGTGTGTGTGTGTGTGTGTGTGTGTGTGTGTGTGTGCGTGTACAGCCTGAGGCATTGATTAGAGCGAGGACAGGTGAAGGCTCTATGTCAGTGAAGCTCTAAGAGAGGGAGGGAGGCCAGGAGAGGCTGGTTCCTATGGTTACACGGGCAGACAGAGACATTCTGCATCAGGGCTCAAACACAAACACACACACCCCATAGAATAACTTGAGGTGTGCTTGATTTCAGTTGCCATGCTGGAGGTGACGGCTCACCGCATGCGAGAGAGGCTCAATCAAACACACCTGGGGTCTGAGAGAGTCTGGCAGGTGTGTGTTACCATGGCAGCATGGGGTTGTCTACAGGGAAGCACAGTATGCAGATGGAGCTACACTCTGAGCCCAGCTGACCAAGCGGAAGCGGAGTAAGAAGGGAAATCAAAGGAGGAGGAAGATGATGGATGAGAGGAGCAGCGGAGGAGAGCGGGCGGAGGGAGGGAGAGAGGGAGGGACGGAGGGGAAGGAGGGAGGAGCTTGTTGGGTTATCACAGCCGTACATGAGGTGTGTTGGATCTGATCTGCTCCCATTATATCTACAACCACAACCGGCCAGCCAGTGAGCAGGAAAACAGGATTAAAGAGTTCAGTTTATAGTTTGAAGGGGTTGGGGGTTTGGGGGGGAAGGGGGGATTTGGAGGAGCGGACATACGTGCTGCTGCACTCCCCGATTCGGGACGTATACCTCTGTATACAGGGGTTCGACAGCCGTCTGGCCTGCCGCATCTGCAACACAGTGCAAAGCTGGATTAGAGCAGATGGGCCATCTGCACACAGGGAGAAGAGGAGGTGGACAGAATGTGACGGAGGGAATGGAGAAATAAAAAGGAACCGGGAAAGAAAAGAGGACGGATAGGAAAGGAAGAGGGAACGGTGGAGTGGAGGAGTCGCTCAGGACTCGGTCGGGACTCGGTCGGGACTCGACTGGAGCTGCCGGTGTCTGTAGAGCGCAGACGGAGCTGAGATTCTGTGAGCTCAGGCCCGAGAGCGCTGCGTTTGTTTACAACGCACCTTCAAACGTGTGTGAAGCTAGTAGAGTGGAGACGGAAGAGAATTTGGAGAGATACAAGGGAAAAGGAAGCGATATAGCATGTAGTCCTAACACCCCCCCCCTCCCAGGTCAGGTCGGTAGCTAGGGTCCATCTCAAAGGGGGTCAAGACACGGATCAATGTATGTTTGGCCCTGCAGATCACATGACCGCGCAGACAGACTGAATTTAAGACCAATACACTAAAACACTTGTTACCACGGTAATGAGAAGATCCCTCAAAAAACAATTCAAAATGTCCTAAAGCACATTTTTTTTTTCAGGCTAGGTTGGAGTCTAAGATAGAGAGGAGACGAGACGACAGCCGGCTCTGCTGTTCACACTGAGGGACGACAGAGCTGCAGAGACTGAGAGGGGGGAGGGAAATAAGAAACATGGCTCTGAAAGCTTTGGAATAAGAGCGGTGGAACATTCTGTGTCATCTGCTCACATACAAGTCAAAGTCAAGTTGAAGTCATTTCCTTTTCCTGGCTGAAGTCACTGAGTTAAGTCACTCCAGTCTCAAGTCTCCTAATGACTCCTGCTGCTGCTGCTGCTGCTGCTGCTGCTGAGGGGGGTGAGACAGTGCCGTGGTGTGGGGGTGAGACAGTGCCGTGGTGTGGGGGTGATACATACTGTAGCAGCAGACCTCCCAGGCCCCCGCTGGGCCACTATGGCCCCTGAGACAGCCTTGATCCAACTATGCATCTCCTCTGGACTGTCCGCCTGGAGGAGGAGAAGGGACAGAGACGAGGCAAGAGAGTGAGACCGTGAGGACTGGAGACAAGGTAAGAGAGTGAGACTGTGGGGACTGGAGAGAAGGCAAGAGAGAGCAGATACAGGCCACGCCCACAAGACTGCAACATCTGCAGACCTGGTCCTACCTGGATGTAGAAGGTCCGGGATGTGGTGACGACCTCAAACAGATTGTCTCTCATCATGATGTCACTAACACAGAGAGGGAAACACAAAGCAGACCCTACTTATCTGACACGTTTGACCGTCACAGTGTACAGTGTGATGTGAGGCAGCTGAGCTTGGGCTGACTGGGAGAAGGCTGAGACCTGTTCCATACCTCTGTTTACACTCCTGGACTTTGTGAACTTCCTTCAGTGGGATCATCCTGAGAGGCTCCTTCTCCTGAAGAAGAGCAAAGACAACAGCAGGGTGAATCACACTCACACTGCAAAGGCTCATGGACAAAGATGAACACACACACACACACAGCCCAAGCACAGTTAGGACGGAGACAAGGAGACACGTTTTACTCTGAATAAGAAAGATTTCTAATGTGTATTTAAGAATCCGGGGGTTTTACACAGAGAGTTATTTTAAAGGGCCACAGACAGAACATGCTGACTGTTCTTAACAATACACGCGGATGAATTCATGACCTGTTAATCTGATGTAGCAGACAGTGTGTGTGTGTGTGTGTGTGTGTGTGTGTGTGTGTGTGTGTGCAGGCCCTGTTGATAGCCAAATATATACATAAAGCTGTCAAAAGGGGCAGACTCAGACAAGGACAGAGTGTGTGTATTATCCAGGACTCGTGTGCGTGTGTGTGTGTGTGTGTGTGTGTGTGTGTGTGTGTGTGAGAAAGGCCCAGACGGAGGGAGAGGAGGCATGATGGGACATGTGAAGCAGAAGCCTCTGAATTCCACAGCTGGAGGAAAAACATGTCAGGACTCAGGAGTGCATTTGGTGCGACTGTGTGTGTGTGTGTGTGTGAGTGACTGTGTGTGAGTGTGTGTGTGTGTGTCTCCAATCCACACGGAAGACTCCTGCAAGTCATTCCTGGACGTCTGCTCAGGACTTCATCAGATCACATACCAAGTCTGACTTGAAGTAGCTCATTGAATTTTCTTCCAAAAGGAAATATCGCCGTTTCCAATTCCTCATCTGTGGAACAAACAAAGACAAAACAACAACGTTTAGATCAATTCTGCAGGATAAAACACACACTCTGTCACAGCTGTTAGTCTCCCGCACTGAGAGCAGCAGTGCCTTTATAGACTTTAACATGCAGATAGACTTTTATCTGTACTGCAATAAGACAAACATGTCAATCCCACCATTTCCCTTTCTGTGAGCCATGAGTCATCACAGATCTCACAATGGATCCGGCTACCATGGAAATCCTGATTACTAAATCTGAAAGTGAAACCTGGAGATCAAACCCCACTCACCACAGCCCCTTGCTTGACGCAGTACCCAGACTTGATGACGGTCTGATCCTGGGCCGGCCTGCTCAGGAAGTAGGGCAGCTGGCTGTGCGAGCGCTGCGTGGCGTCTCGCTCGGCTCGGTCGGCTCCGTCGCCCCCTTCGTGCTGCAGGGCCCAAGACACAACATGAGGGATCCGGCCCATCTCTACTTAACCATCATGTGCAGCTGTGTGTGTGTGTGTGTGTGTGTGTGTGTGTGTGTGTGTGTGTGTGTGTGTGTGTGTGTGTGTGTGTGTGTGTGTGTGTGTGTGTGTGTGTGTACGTGTGTGTGTGTACGTGTGTGTGTGTACGTGTGTGTGTACCTGAGTCTGGGTGACGATGGGGACGCCTCCTATGATTTCTGTCTTGTAGGAAACTTGTTTCTTGGGTCCCCCAGTCTCCAGCAGAGCCTTCTGGTTCTCTGAGTTCTGCTGGTTCTCTGACAACTTTGGCACCTTGGGAAAACACACACACAAACGGAGCTGGTGTGAGATGTATGATGAGTGTGTGTGTGTGTGTAATATATATTTTCCTTGCTTAAACGGAACACGAATGAACAAACCTTGAATGCAACACACACACACACACACACACACACACACACACACACACACACACACACACACACACACACACACACACACACACACACACACACACACACACACACACACACACACACACACACACACACACACACACACACACACACACACACACACACACACACACGTTAAAGCTTCATGGAGAACAATGGGAGCGCTCCTCTATTCCTCAGACTGCGGTCACATTCAGTAAAACAATACAGCTTCCTGTTAGTCATGCTCTGATTCATTCCTCTTTGGTTTCTAGACACTCGACTCATTCATCTGTACTGAACAGTCAGAAGAACCGGGCCTCCACACCGTCACACAGGAGCCAAGAAGCTAATGGATGTGTGTGTGTGTGTGTGTGTGTGTGTGTGTGTCTCACGGTGATCTTGGTGGCTTTGTTGAGCGCGGTGACCCAGTCCACAAGATCCTGCTGGTCATTGGCCTGCAGGAAGAACTTCCTCATCCCCGCATTGATGACTGTGGTGAGAGAGAGTAAAGAGACAGAAGAGAAAGTGTTCAATCACAACAGACTCCACTTCTTTATCCAAGTTCAGTTGATGACTAAATGGACTCGTGCCTTTGTGATCTAGCAATCTGATCTGAGAGTGAGAAACAGCTGAGCCAAGAGGAGACGCTTCCCTCTCCAAGCCCATGACCGAGGTGGCTTCAGCTTACCATGATGGAGGAACAGGAGAAGCACGTTGGCACACACGCACACACACGCACACACACACTCATGTGAAGATACAGACTGCGTGGATCAGAAAGGTTTTGGGTCAAATGCTGATTAGCTTTGGACCAGGAATTGGAACTTAAAGTAGTGAAGTCTCTGATTCTCTCTCTGGCCTAACTTCTCCTTCTTCTCTCCTTCCCTCTCCTCTGCTTCCCTCTCCTCTCCTTCCCTCTCCTCTCCTCTCCTTCCCTCTCCTCTCCTCTGCTTCCCTCTCCTCTCCTTCCTTTATGAATCACATGAGAGCTCTACTGGACCGTTGATCTGTAAAAGGCAAAGGGAGCTCAAACTCGGTGGCACAATGACCATCATTCTTCTTTGTTCCAGCGATCTTCATGCTTCCTGTTAAACTCCTCTGAGCGTCTCATTGATGCAGTGATGTAACGCTCAGAGCAGAGGTTCACTGCTCCATGCTGGAGAGAAAGTGCTGCGGTCAGAACAGACGACTCATCTTGGAAGTGGGACATCAAGAGTCATGAGTCACAGCTACACACTCAACGACAATGTGTGCTGCGGAGGAACACAAGCAACACACACACACACAAGTTCACACGATACGCATACGGGCTCAGGCTCACAACCACACACACACACACACACACACCCATCATAGACTGTAATCAAGTCTCCCACTCTTTACTGTAAAAGCATCTGTGAGCAAGATTGCCTTCTCTAACGTTTCCACCCTGGACTCATTATGCTTCTGAGCTGGGGGGGGGGGGGGGGGGGCGGAGGGGGCAGGAAGTGTAAACATCAGCAAAACATGTGGCGCTTTAAAAATAACTCCATGCATTTCAAAAGGTTCCGATTAGGACGCCAGCATCCTGTTGAGATCTTAACCACACACACACACACACACACACACACACACACACACACACACACACACACACACACACACACACACACACACACACACACACACACACACACACACACACACACACACACACACACACACACACACACACACACACACACACACACACACACACTCTAACAGGAGCAGGTTTACTCCTGAGCAACAGGGAGCTTCTAGAAGATTCCTCAGGGACGACGGTTCACGTTTAAGCTGAATTCTTAAATTTTCATCAAGTCCACCAAGGGACGGAAGACAGGGACGCGTCTCTTCCTCTACTGCTAGTAGAGTAGATTTGTTTTAGGAGATGAAGAAGAGGAGAGACTAATGGAATAAATAAAGATCTCACTGAGTTGGATAGAATTGTAATCATCCCAAAAAGCTTAGATTTGTTATTCTTGATGACTGCCAGCCCGAGGCCATTAAGTCCCACAGCCTCCCGCATCTGTGTGTGTGTTTGCTAAACTGAACAGGGCTTCTTCACAGTTGGCTACCTGGTCAATGGAGGAGAAAGTATGCGGGGAGAGAGAGAGAGCGAGAGCGAGAGCGAGAGAGCGAGAGCGAGAGAGAGAGCGAGCGGCACTTGACTGGAGGTTAGAGGGCAGACAAGGACGGCAAACATTTACACACGCAGCTTTTTGTTTTCATCGCTGGGAATTTGACAAGCAGACAGCAGTAGTGTGTGTGTGTGTGTGTGTGTGTGTGTGTGTGTGTGTGTGTGTGTGTGTGTGTGTGTGTGTGTGTGTGTGTGTGTGTGTGTGTGTGTGTGTGTGTGTGTGTGTGTGTACGCTTACCAAAGCAGAATTCCGCCTTAGGCCTCAGCTTAGTGGCGTCGCTGACCTACAAGAGGACAAGAAACTCTTAACTCACACCAACTTCACCCAAACAAGTGTGTGTGTGTGTGTGTGTGTGTGTGTGTGTGTGTGTGTGTGTGTTTATCCATCCTCCCATCAGGTTCGGGGTCAGATCTGCTTTGGTGTCAATGTTTACACTCACCTTAGAGATGTAGGTGAGCTTGAGGGAGCCGACACAGTCTGTACCAACAGGCAGGTTCTGTGGAGACAAGACACGGGTCAGAGAACCTGCAGAGAACTACACAACAACATGAAGAAGACAAAGAGAGGAAAGTTCCAGAACAATGCAGAGAAGTAAACATCTGCAACAAGTCAGTATTGCAGCAGAGTCTGGGCCAAACTCCGTGAACTTTGGCGTCTCGCTGTGGTTTTAAAAGTGGAAGATCCAGATTCAACATCATTAAAATTTCAGCCTTTTTCAATCTATAAAAGGAATACGACCGAGTGAATAATTTAAAGTCCCTCCTGCTGTACATCATTTATGACTACCTCATGTAACGGGCCACTTACAACCACCGACCGTCTGCTGCAGCACCGTCTAAAGAGTTACACAACAACAACAGCAACATGAGGACCACCGCAAGTATCCACACACACCATCTGGACACGACTGATCCTCCCAGATAGTCACCATAGAGAGTAAAGCTACGGTGGCCTGAGTTACCTGTGGGTTGTCCATGAACCACACCAAGCTGCCCAGCTGTGTGTCCAGTATGAAGTAACGCCGCAGGAACTTGCCGCTGTTCTCATTCTCCTCGATGTCCAGGAAGCCACAGATGCGGTTCTGCCGGTCCACGTAAGGCATGTCTGCGCCGGGACATTCCCTGGCCTGCCGGGGCCGGGAGTGGAGAAGAGGAGCGCAGAGGAGGAGGAGGAGGGACTGGGGAGAAATCCTAGAGGACAGAAGAGAGAGAGAGAAGAGTCTGTGAGGAAGGGTGAGGGGGGGGCTCTGTGAGGAGGGAGGGAGCAAGGGAGGGTGTGTGTGTGTGAGGAATGGTGGCGCTCGTCGGGGTGAGTCGTGCAAGCTTGTTCTGCTCTCGCCCTCTCTCTCTCTCTCTCCCCATCTCCAGTCTCTCTGCCACCTGGACCTCACTCTGCTCCTGCCTGCCAGTTGATCACGTGACACAAACCACAACTCCGCCTCTATCCTTTTGGATCAACCCCCCCCCTCCCTCTTGTTTCCCCTGTAACACCCACTGCTCTATCGCACTCCCCTCTATCTCCTACCTCCTCACCTGTAGTGGCACGTCTTGCTTCCTTCCTCTGAGGTAAGCCTGGCAGTAAACAGTATGAGTCACACACACACACACACACACACACACACACACACACACACACACACACACACACACACACACACACACACACACACACACACACACACACACACACACACACACACACACACACACACACACACACACACACACACACACACACACACACACACACACACACACACACACACACACACACACACACACACCACAGGACAAAGGTCACGTGCCTGTATATCTTTAATTTGAAAACACAAAACTACAGTCAAATGTACGGTCAGAGAACTGTTGCTAGGCTACCAAAGCAATAGTGATGTCATTTAAACAAAGGCACAATAGTGATGTCATCTAAACTAAGACATTCTTGAAATTAAATCTTAGAGCCAAATTACTTTGAGTGTCCACAAACTATTTTACTTAAAGCTTCCTCTCCCTGGCGTCTCTTCAGTGTGGTCTTCATCATGTGGTCCTTCAGCCGCTGCTCCTGCCCACCAGCACTGCATGTTGCCCGGGTGTAGCTTGCTTGTTGCCCGGGTGCAGCAGGATGTAGAGGACCAAGTGAGAGAGGCTGAGGGTGCGTGGGCGTGCGAACAACACGGGGTTACTCACCCACAGCGATGTTGGCCCGACAGATGGGACAGGTGGCGTTCTCCTGCTTCAACCAACGGTCAACACACTGGACGTGGTAGTCATGGAAACAGGGCAGGATCCTTAGCGTCTCTCCGGCGACGTAGCCGCACAAACAGATCCGACACTGGGTGTTGTTGTTGGCTCTGCTGGCAGACGGGAAGATCTCGGTTGGCAACAGCTGGAGTTCTTCCTCGCTCAGCGTCTTGTTCTGATAGCTGCCGAGGCCCTCATCAAACTCCAGCAGAGTCCCGATATCAACGCCGTAGCTTCCCTGGTGCTCGGCCGTCGCCTCGTTCCTCCTCCCGCTCACGTCGCCTCCAAACACAGACGTAACGACGTCACACTGCCAGTCGGGTGGGGGGATCCGGGTGGGTTCCGTGGAAGGATCGTCCCCCACAAGGCCGTGTGCTCCTCTGTGGAGGACGATCTCTGAGAAGGCGCCGCCTGGTCCAAAACCAAGCAGCCCTTCCCCGTTTCCCGTAGTGAACGCTTGTATAGCTGTGATCCAGGTCTTAGTCGTTCTGACGAAATCTCTGATCATGATCATCTCATTTTCAAACCTTTGCTTCTGCTCAGAGATTTGTTCTTCTTCGGTCAGAAGATGTGTAATGTCACTGTGCGAGCGGATAAACTCACTCACAGTGACGGCCAGATCACTTCCCATCACAGATTTCACCCGGTCCACATTTGAGGTGTCGCCCATCAGCGTGTTCACCTCCCTCATCTTCACTAACAGAGCGTAGAGTAGACGTTGACGCAACGCAGTGTGACTTTGCAATTCTTCCTTTACTTTCTCCACTGCGTCTGTGGATCCATTTCCCTGTTGGTCGGCCATCTTGTCTTGGGGAGCGGCGGCTCAGAGGTATCAACTGCTGTCGCTTCCAATGTTGCATACTAAAGAGCCACAAGCTGAAGTCGCTTAAATACAGAAGAGTGAGGTCATCGGACCAAGGTACACCAATGAGGTCATAACTGTACATTCATTTGGTAGATTGATGACATCACTATTGTTTTAAGTTGCCTTATGTTCTGACCCTGTGGTGAGCAACATCAGGAATCAACAGTTCTTTGACGGCACTTTGTAGTTTTTGAACATTTGTAGGAAAGTGATCCGGTCTCTTCTCTGCTGACTGAGCCACCAGATTCAAAGCTGAAACGGTGATGTCATACCAAACTGATAATGTGGTGTATCATTAAATGGAGTTCATCTTTTGGCAGCACCCACCCTGGCTGCCTCACACACACACACACACACACTCGTCTCCTGCAGTCCTCTCCTCTTTCGCTTTCTCTGTGCCATCTCTTCCCTGCCGCTCTCTCTCTCTCTCTCTCTCTCTCTCTCTCTCACACTCTCTCCCCCTCTCTCATCCTATTTGGCAAGCCTCTGACCAGCCTCTTTTATCCCCTCCCTGCTTCCCTCCCTCTCCAGCATAAAAGCCACACAACCCCAGCCATGTTTCATGTCGAAGAAACATCGCAAAACGCTTCCAGGGCAAACTAAGCAAATCTCTAACCTGCTGGGGTTTGAGAAGAGTCCGACTCTGAACCCTACGCCTCACTGGGAACCGAGGAAGAGTTAACGATTCATGCCTGTCTACTCATATGTGAACGCATCGTCACGACAACCCTTGTGCAGACGAGCGCGGCAACACTGTGGTCATATTGTCCCGATTTAAGCTGTTGTCATTTTTGGACAGAGTCTGAAATATGCGGGCGAGATGGCTCTTTGGAAATCCCAGATAAAGACTCTCTTTCTGCGGGACTGTGTGGGTGAACCAGGTCACGGCAGAGACAAAAGGCCTGCTTGTTGTGCGCAGATTCTGGGCTGAGAGCGTCTTAGCGAGCCCCTGCGTCTGCCCAAGTCCTCCCGTCTGACACACAGGCATGAGAGAGGAGCGTCGCCATCAACCCCGTCTCAACAAACACCGATTGTCATGTGAAAGTGAGAGACGTCTGTTAGGGAGTTGAGCATCTATGTAAATGAGCTTCCTTTTGACGAGCGTGCCTACACGTCGTGTGCACGCTCGCTCGCTCGCTCGCTCGCTTGTGCGTTCGCGCTCAGCATCGACGCAGACTTAAGGTTTCCCTGTGTAACCGTGAAAATATAAATAATTCATATCAAATGCTAAATATAATCCAAACAAGCGGGAAAAAGACGAACAGGTGCAGTGTCTGGGCTCTGAGACGCAGGTTGCACATTGGTGGCCTATTTTCACACGGTCCTGTGGAACAACAGGTAAGTTAACCCAAATTGCAGTGTGTGGGAGCCTGACGCCCCACACAGTACAGCTAGAGAGGTCCACGAAGAGACAAAGCCCCTCAGACGGAACACTCCATGACAGGCAACGCTCTGACTGCACTCAGACGTGGGAGGTTTAGGCGGCACAAAGGCTTCCTGTGTCACGCGTGCAGTAGACGGCCTGACAGTGAGCGCGAGGAACGTGAGGAGTCGACAGATGAACACCAACTATGAACCTGAAGGCTGCAGATCTACAGGTTTTCCTCGGGGAGAAGTTCAGTTGAGGCTCTTTAATATCAGCTGAGCAGAAAGTCCAAACTCAAACCTGCCTCAAAATCACAACAGCTCCTAAAACACCAGCGGGCCTTAAAAGATCACAGGCCACAACCGTTACTTTGTCATCGATGTATAAATCTGCATGCTTTCTTAGAAGTACCATTTGCTGGACTTGTGTTTGACTTCATTTGTTTATCTGAAGGATGTTTGCTTCAAAACTACGAGTTACATAACAGATACAAAAGAAAGGACATCAGCTGATTGGAACACGATCTCATGACTGTTCAACAGAAGACAGAAAGGCTCGTTTGATAAAGTTACGTCAGGCTTTACTGGCTGCTCTGGGTATGAGGCTCTGTGTCGACGTGTCACTGGTGACTTACTTGTGAAATGTTTGATAACGCCAGCTGATTATGAGAGGGCACTTTCTCTTCCTGTTCTCCCAAAACAATGTGATGGACACGTGATCACTTTCCATCATGTGGGAGATAAACATTAACCAGCAGGACGAAAAAGGAGAGAAACAATGAATCAACACAAAGTTATCCTTCACCAGAAGAACCAGGGAGAGAAACTACACAATAATGACAGCTGTGTTGGGTCTAAAGGCTGGTTTAGGATGTTTTAGCTCAGTAGAGGTGAAGAAAAGTATTTATATTTCAGAGATATGGCTCCAGATATATAATGGTTTTAATTAGGGCTTTAATCAGCAACTTTAAAAACAGATGGTGGTTTCCATGATGCATTTGCTATTTTTCTCTCAAACTGATATACTGTATAAATATATATTTGCTACTCTACTATAATTTGCAGAAGTCTCAGATCCCTTTCTCACTCGAAAAGTAATTTCTAGTTTCTAAAACCCCGTGTTCATGCTGAATGAAGCAGCTATCCATCACAGTGGGGTAACTTCATATCGATCCATTAGTGTGGACATGTGAGGGGACAGAATAACATAACAATGCTTCTTAGTAAGACGGCTGTCAGTCACAATCTGCCTGTGATCTAACAAACACACAACAAGGCTTCTTAGTAAGACGGCCGTCAGTCACAATCTGCCTGTGATCTAACAAACACACAACAAGACTTCTTAGTAAGACGGCTGTCAGTCACAATCTGGCTGTGATCGGGGGGGAAACTGAAGGTCTCTCAGAGCAGCAGAGCAGGTTTGACAAGCTGTGCCGGGCCTGCCCATTTTACAGCCCGCTTACCGCCCGGTTTAGTGCCCCGTTACTGCCCGGTTTACTGCCCGGTTACAGCCTCACATACGGGTTTTAGTGTTAGTATCTTTGGTTTGCGTCTTCAACTTCTTAAATCCCCACAGGACGTCAACGTTACACAGGCACGCACTCACGCACGCGCACGCACACACACGCGTGTCCAGGCTCTGCAAGGCTACTAAGTGTAACTGTGAGCGCGTGCACCCATGTACTTCGTGCTAGCATCATGCTATCTCTACAAACACAGCAGGTTAGCTCGTTACTAGCAACTATGTCACTCCTCACGCCTTGACAATCCATAAAACACCAACGTTATATAATCCCACCACATCAAACTCGCTCTCTTACGCTAATGTACGGAATGTTACACACAGGGCGGTTTGGTGAACATCTAACGACTCCATTCTGACCAAGTTATTAAGACATAAATCCATAACCTAGCTAACCTCAGCGCAGCAGAGAGCTAGCTGAGGGGCTAACATGAACATACAGCACTGAACGCGGTGATGTGTTCAGGTTCACGATCATTAGCGAACTCATTAATCAGGACAGTTTACCTGAGTATTCTCCGGCTGTGCGCTGACACACACACTCGCTCGCTCGCTCACACACACTCCGCCGCTGGTGGTGTCCGTGGGTCTGTCCTCTGCCTCCCTCAGCCCATCTCCTCTCAGTGTCAGGGCAGCCAGATCCTCTATGTTTGAGAAAATGAATCACTCAGTGATAAAAAAGCGAGCAGCCACCAACACGACGAATACAAACTAATGAGGAAGTGCAGTGCAGCGCAACGCCGCTTGGTGGCGTCGCAGAGGCACTTCTCTATTGACTTTGGGCTGAAGACACAGTGTCAGCGTGTGTGTGCGTGTGTGTGTGTTAGCTGAGCATATCATCCATCAGAAATCCATGCAACTACATAAAACATGCACACACCCAAACAGCTATGACACCCACAGGTCATTAGATTGAACATGTGTACCTGTCCTTGAGCATGTATGATGCAACAAGCCCGAGCATGAAACCCCAGCCTTTATAGGAGAGCAGCAGAGTCACAGTTAAGAACAAAGCTGCACCTTTATCAACGTACACACGCTGGAATCCAACCTGCAACCTTGTGCACTACTTTACATACCACAGTGTCACTTTGAGCTCCATCTCCCCTCTGACAGCCCCAGCCCACCTAATGACCCGTGTCACGCGTTTGCCACCACTTCTGCTCTGAGCGCACAGTCGTGGTCTTACAACCAGGGTGGTGGAGGTGCAAACCTGGTTGGTAACACAATGTGAGGATTCCATTTAAAGGGGGCAGTGCCAGTAAGAGTGCAGCAGAAGTATTCGGAGTATGAACAATCACTGACTGTACGCCACTGCAGCCAGCCTGGTT
>NW_027466824.1:380000-382500 GCF_046128005.1 Genypterus blacodes
CTATAACCCTGTAAACGATCTCTGCCTAACCAGGCTGCTGCCAGACGAGGAGGTGCAATTCTGCTGATTAGCCTTTTATTAGAAGCAGCGTTTGGCTCTAACGGTTATAAAGTCATGTTGTTTGTGTCTTAACTTGAAAGGCAATTACTGGTTTTGTAAGTGTGTCCATTGCGTTAATGAGATTAGAGTTTCCTACATGGTTAATAGAAATGTGACTTTAATGTCCACAGCAGTAGAGAGGTGGCAGAGCAGAGCAGCCCATCTTATTTAGTTCCACATTACAATGTGGGCTTGGCTGGAGGCCATGTTGGCTGGATTAGAGCAGACGACAGTGAGATGCTGGGTTGTATTTACTTCGCACCGCACACTGACTCGTCTACAGTAGACCAGCAACAGACAGGCAGTTATATTTGGCTGCTGTTATCTGACAGGCTTTAATTAGGGCTAGTTTGCAGCCATTGTCATAACATGTCAGCGTGTTTAATGAGCTCCAGTTGGTACACATGGATAAATTCAATCCAGAAATGACTCAACGTGCTCCTGCTTTCAATCTGACAGCACAGCGCGGAGGTGTAGTCTGGGATCCAGGTCAGATATGAAGCAGCTAAATGTTTGTATTTATGTGTGTTTGAGATAATATGAGTATCAGGCTGCTAAGGCTTCAGTATGCACACACACAGCAACATGGAGATTAATTGTGAGTTGGCAAAACAACATTTTGCAGGACAAATCAGCATGTCTGAGTGTGTGTGTGTGTGTGTGTGTGTGTGTGTGTCCACAGGCTGTGATGTGTGTGTCGCTTGAGTAAGCATCAATGGGTGTATTAATGTTAAATTTGCATGTCTGTGTTTCATATATTACTTACGTGTGTGTGTGTGTGTGTGTGTGTGTGTGTGTGTGTGTGTGTGTGTGTGCGTGCGTGCGTGCGTGCGTGTGTGTGTGTATTTGCATGTGGCCGTGTTGACAAAGTGTGATTAAGCAGCGAGCCCTGCAGTCTGGACCAACACACACACACACACACACACACACCTCTGCTGTGTTTGCATGCTCAGATCTTTATTGCTGTGATATGAAGCTTCTTCCTGTTTGACAGGTCGGGGCAGACATATTCTCTGCTCTGCTTTACTCAAGCCTTTGCCAACAAAGTTTTGTTTTTCATTCCATTTGTTTGCTTGTCTTGCTGATTGATCATCTTCTGGTTTTCGCGAACATTTGATAAAGTGTGAGGCCATAAACCCAAAGCAGAACTGATTCATTTACGACGAAGATAACAACAACGTGTGGATTTCTATGGAGCAATCGACATTTTGTCTCTATGTTGTAAAGATGTTGTTGTATAATGACAGGCACACATTAGGTATCATCATCATCATCACCATCATCATCATCGCATCATCATCACCATTGAAATGCATGATTTTGATGCAGAACACACTTCAGTGCAGATTCTTCTCTCAGTCTAACAAACACAGCTAAGGCTTTGGCAGACGTCCCTCAGAGTCAGGCAGGTGGGTCGCTTGATGACCTGAAGGAACCTTTTGCAGGCAGAAAAAGTGTATTCTTGTGTTTATACTTGACATGTGATGAGCATCGTCTTAACATTTACAGTTGAACTCTCTAAACTCGCATAAACGTGTGAGGTAGCAGTGAGAGAAGCTTCTACTGGGGTTAAAACAGACCTCAGTGTGTCAGAGCCAGAGTATCCATCAGCATTATAAATACCAGCCCGCTTTAGAACAAATGCCCTCAGCGAGCTTCCACCAGCGTAATAACGTCCGGGGCGTAATGGACGCAGAGGGCCGGCGTGCTTACACCAGCTGTTTTAGTAATTGACAGAGTTTCACGGGTGGATCCACACAGCTATGACCTTATATAGCTACAATACTAAACATGCAGGAATAAACCACGGCTGCCATTTCTGTGGTATCTCCATCTGTGGTCTTTCAAGTGCCGGATAAACACACACATACATCACATTATAGCTCACGTACATACAGAAGATGCTGCTGTTATGCTCTCATCTAGCCACGGCTTTAATTCTGTGCAAATGATTAAAGACCCCACGCTGCAATATACTGTCAATCTCTTCCTGCAACTCTCTCTCTCTCTCTCTCTCTCTCTCTCTCTCTCTCTCTCCTTCCTCTGGCAGGATGTCAACTATTGATTTATACTGGCAACATTTTAGCAACACTGGCGGCTTCTGGGTCGTGCCAAACAAGAATACAACAAACAGGAGATCAGGTTTCAGACAGGCTGGCTGGCTAGAAGATGGGGGAAGAGGAAGAGACATGACAGGAACCAGGACCGTATCGATACAACACAGAGAGTTCATTTAACCGTTTAACCGCTTAGGAGAGACGACACAGCACGGCACGGTTCAAAGGTGTGTGTGTGTGTCGTTAGGAACACACAGGTTTCAAAGTGCTTCAGTGCTTCAGTTAGACATTAAAGAGGAATATCTCCACACGGCTGCATGTTTTGCTCATCACACACACTTGGC